>NC_051064.1:59846523-59991523 GCF_004664715.2 Peromyscus leucopus | reverse complement strand
GTCAATAAGAGAGGAGGGATTCTATGAGCAAGGGACATCAAGATCCTGATGGGAAAATGTACAGAGATGGCCAGGCCAAACTAGTGGGTACTCATGAACTGTGGACCAATAGCTGTGGAGCCCCCATGGTGCTGGACTAGACTCTCTACACAGGCGAGACAGTTGTTTAGCTTGAACTGTTTAAGGGACTCCCTGGCAGTGTGATCAGGATCCATCCCTGGTGCATGCGCTGCTTTTTGGAGCCCAGTGCCCATGGTAGAACACCTTACACAGCCTTGGTGCAGGGGGGAGGAGCTTGGACCTGCCTCAACTGAATGTACCAGGCTCTGCTGACTCCCTATGGGAGGCCTTGACTTTGAGGAGGTGGGAATTGGGGCTGGGGCTTGGTGAGGGAAGGCTGGGGTCAGGAGAAGAGAAGATAGGGGAATCTGTGGTTGGTGTGTAAAATGAATAGAAATTTTCTTGATAATAAAAAAGGAAAAAAATAAACCTGATCACTGTGGTCACCTGTGATAATTCATAGACAACTATGTCTCAACTACAGTTCACTGAGAGCAAAGGTCTTCTTGGCCAGTAAGCAAATTATGTATTGCATTCGTCAGAGTTCTTCAGAGGAACCAAACCAACAGGATGAATATATATTAAAATAATGTATTAAATCATCTGATTTTGAAGCAGTAAAAACAGCTGAATCACTCCTGAGAGATTAAGAACTTGATAGGTGCTCAGCCCTCAAGGCTGGGTGCCTCAGCAGTCAGAGTAGTGACAGTAGCTGTTTCACATCAGAGAGGCTAAGAACATGGTAGTTGCTCAAGCCATGACAGGAAACTAGGTTCCTCAGTCATCCCAATAAAGTGCCAAAATCCTTCCTTGGCATTCCTGTAAAATTACTAACTCCTCAGTCAATGGTGGAAGACTATAAATACTGGTTCTGATATCCACAAAGGGATCAGTGCCTCCCTCAGCCCTTTTCAGAGAAGTTTGCCATAGTGCATCTGTCCCGCTGTATCTGAAAAACACTGTTTTCTTGGTGTCTTCCATCATTTTACAATTTTCTCACTCTTCTTCCATGCAGATGCCAGCCTTGAGGGGAGAGATCTTTATGAAGACATTTCATTTAGGACTGAGTGCTCCAAAGTCATGTACTATTTATACACTGTCTAGTTGTTGGTTTCTGCATCAGTTGCCTTTCCTGAAAGAAATTTCTCTGATGAGGGCTGAGCAGTGCACTGACCTATGGATATAGAAGTATATCATTAGGAGTCATTTTATTGTTATATTCCTTTAGCAGAATAATAGTGTTTTATTTTACCCTAGACCCATGACCTATCTAGTATTAGTTTCTTAGACACTTCAGCAGGATCAGATATGGCTTCCATCTCATGCAGTAGGCCTTAAATCCTAGCAGAAAGTGGTTGGTTACTTCTATAACACTTGTACCCCTATAGCATCAGCATAACATGCAGGCGGGTGACTGTTGTAGGTCATGGGGATTACTTTTCTCTGGTAGTGGACAAAGTTACTTCCAGTACCATGAACACTAGTCAGTAGGGGTAAAACAGGCAGGACACAGGGAAAATTTCAGCTACACTTCTCATTAGCATGTCTGCCTGGAATTACACAGCATTTGATAGCTTATATTGAATAATATTCTCTAACAATATGGATACAATTTGGATTTTAAAAAACAGCTAAGACAAGATCCAGTTCTACTGTAATGCTGGCTGTCTGAGCAACTCTGCCCTTGGTCTGGTGACTATGACATGGCTACAAGGGGATCCTTGCCATATCTGACTAAAGCTGGTCCTTACGATAGAGTGCTGAGCAGTGCTAACTAGACCATTCCTTCAGATTCCATCCAGAGTCTCCACGGGACTAATATTCTCAGACAAAAAAACTTTTTGATGTGAACGTTATCTCCTTCCTTGGCCCCCTCAGTTGGTGACAGCTCTGAATTCCTCTTTTCTTAACTTTTCTTAGCTTCTAGTGTCTCTAGAATTTTGTCTTGAGCTCTGCTTTTGACCAGCCTTGGAATAGCCTAAAACTGAAGGTTATCAATACCTAGAAGCTGTAAGGGAATTAGAAAGGCTGCTCATATCAAGGACAGCTCCTGCGCTGCCACAGAGCATTGAGTGAAAAGAGCTGAGGCAGAAGCCAGTGTTCTGCTGTTAAAGCCTTATGAATGAGCTCAAAAAGTGTGTGTGTGTGTGTGTGTGTGTGTGTGTGTGTGTGTGTGTGTGTGTACGTGATGCATGTGTACGTGGAAACGTTAATGACCAGGTTAACCCATGGAAAAGCCCCGAGCTTTGTTCGGAATTTTTGTGTATTTGTGATGGCAGCCTAGAGGCAAAGTGGAAAAATGCCATTGTCAGCCCTTAGGAGTATATGAGTAACAGTCAGATAGAGCTGCCTGAATAAAACAGTATGATCCCACTTCCTGGAAAGACTGCTGCCTTAGCATCTCACTGACCCCTAAGGACACCAAACCATACACACTAGCATCTTCATCTCACTATATAAATCTTATAATTCTGAATGGACATTTAAAACAACAGAAAGGAATGTGGTGAAAGCTCTCAGTAGTGTGTTTGTTTAGTACGGCAGAGAGTAGACATCATATCATGTTAAACAGCATAGACTATCATAGATGTAGTTTGAAACCCTAGTTATTTTCTCCAATGACAAATTATGCATTCAGGGTAGTGAATGCTGCTTGAATTTAACCTAATGACTTAATAACCATGTGATGTGAATTCTTTTTCCAGTACTCAGAGTTCTACATGCTTCTGATTTCAAGAATCATGACCCATATTAAACATCCTTTGCAGGACATAGTGGCTCATCCTAGCACTCAGAAGGCTAAATAAACTGCCTTGAGTTCCAGGCCCCAGCTTAGATTATAGAGTGAGACTGTTATCTCAAAAACAAGGAAATCTGTCAAAGGTTCATAATCATCAGCTGGAAGACCTATGATACAGAACAGAGCTTCAGTGGCTCCTGCAATCACATCAAATTTCACAATCCAAGTATTATTAGCATAAGCATTTACAAATTTAGTTATAAGACTTTTGGAAATTAGGCTTTTATATTGAGGAGTCAAAAATTACACATCTATGTCACTGAACTATAGTTAAATTTTATTATTAAGATGAATCCTTAATTAAACCTACCAAGAATTAAAATATCTAATTCTCATTTCGTAAGTTCAAGAACAGAAAGTCCATAGGGGTCAAATGAAATGGGTCAAATATATTGTCTAGTAATCATTGGTTTAATTATATTTTATGCTGACAAATATGTGAAATGCTATAGCACAATAAATCAAATTATTCTAAGAATAGGAAAATGATTTATAAAAATTGTTTGCTTATAAATTTATTTAAAAGTAGCAAATACTGAAATCTGTTAATCAAGGGTTTATAATAACAAAGCTAGTCATTATATCATATTTATCATTAGGGTACAAAATAAGTTTCTTTAAAGTTTGCTAACAAACATGGGTTTGTTAAGGTTTTGAAATTTGTATCTATCTTATACTTCTCAGCAGCAACCCCAGATCAATTGCTTGTATCTTACTTATATCAGACACTGAGACTGAGTGTAACCCTTCCAAAGCAGCAAAAGAGAAGGCTTAGAGCAAAGTTATAGGTCATATTTGGAATGGGTCTGGCTAATGTCACTGACAGAACTTAGCTAGGTCTCAGTCTTAACACATACATGAGTGTAAACTCATATGTGTGTGGACACACACATTTGTTACCAGACCCTCATTTTTCATTTTGGAGCCACCTCTCACCTGTCACCAACCCTCAGACTGTGTAATTCTGTCCAGGGATGGGCACATACCAAAACCTAGACAGTCACAGTGCCAATTCTTTTTGTCACAGATGAATAAATGAACAAAAGTTGACCAATATGAGCCTTTCTTAGGGGAAAACTAATTCTCTTCAGAGATTATAGAGGCTAAGGACCATTTAAGATGAGGTCATTAAAAATGTGGATGGCTTTGGGAAGAGAGACTTCCGGCGGCTGAATCAGGTATGCAGATCTTGGAAATGGAAAATTCTTAGTGAAGCCAATGTAACCTCACAATTCAGCCACCCTTAAAGTAAACTTGACTCCTCAAAAATCCAGTATTGGAGCCAATCAATTTCCGTTTGTGTTTCTTCCATTAAACCTGTTTTAATTGAGTTTTTCACATTTGCAACTTAAAAAAAAACAGCAAATATAATTGTATCACCTATGGTCCATTATCATCTGTTTGTGAGATATTTTTTATGGTGATACACACACATAGTGTACTACAGAAGCCTAATGTCTGTCTTGCAGATGACAACAAGAAGACCCTGACAAGATTGTAGTCACCGCCACTTCATAGCCAACATGATTTTGCTGAAACTCAGCAACTATTCATCTGATTGATGTGCAGCAACATGTTCTGGCTGCTTGCAGAAACTTTTTTTTGCCATCAACACAAACATGACAATACTTCAAATTGTAAATCGGTCCTCCATCTGTGTGGCGTTACTTCTGCCTGAGCTCTGAGACTCAAAAACTTACTCTCGTGTTTGCCACAAAGTTAGAGTCACATCCATTACCCAGTCTCCAACCTGTTGGGCCAAAATGATGCAAACACCTGGAGGTGCCCACGCATGACTACACGGACAGCTGGTGGAGCAGTGCAGTTTGGGTCCACATCAATGCCAAATGGAAACTGACATAATTGGGAGTTTATAGCTCTTTGGCTGACAGCATATTGTCAGAGTTTGCTCCACTGTAGCAGAAACTCATAATTGTTTTCAGCTGCAAACACTGGCGGGCTGACGCTGTAGAGGTGTGACATGCTTTTTTGTTCCAGGAATTAGTAGCTTCGCCTTCTCCCATCAAGATAGCATCTATACAAAGCACGTCAAGACTGATTCCACTAAGTGAAATGCATGTTGTTGGGCTCTTTCACATATATGGTGTTTTAAAATTATTTCCCTCAAGATAGAATAGAATCACCAAGTAACCCAGTGGGCCATTCCAAGGCTCAAATACAGGGCAGAAAAAAAGTCTGTTCAGGAGCCAATGTAAAGACATTAAAACTTACTGAAGCTCAAACCCCAGCTCTTTGAGCAGTATACCTACTAACCCCAAGCTTCAGTTTCTTCATCTGTCAAATGGCAACATTTATAAGTAGTTCATATTCATAGATTTCCAAATTCACAGAGGTACTAATCAGTATTATCCACAATAAGTGAATTTTAAAACATCAATGGTGAATAAATAATGGGTTAATATTATTGCAATTAGAATCCAGAAAAGTCTATTCATGTCCCTGAAGTTTAGACTTCCAAGCTCAAATAGAAATATTAATTAACCCTTAATGATAACTTCTCAAAATGTTTGAGACTCAAATGAGATTATTTACCTGAAAGCACTTTATGTTATATAGAGAATCAAAGTCATTATTTTTGCTGCTGCTGTTGCCTCACTATTGGAGTTGGGAAACAGGAAAAAATAAGCAAGTTAATGCTGATTTAGCAAAGCAAGGACAAGGCTCTGCTCAGATAAAGCTCCTGTCTTTGAATGCTTATTATACTCAAGGAAAACACATGCACAAGAACAAAATCAAAGCCTCTTCTCTTAATATCTTATCAGGAAGTCCTTTTTACAACAATATAGATATGTGACTGGTGAATTTCGATGCTGATACAAACTGTCTAGCCATATGCTACTGAGAAACTTAAATGTGACTTGTACAACTTGGGAACTACAGTTTTTGTTTATTTTATTTGACTTAGTTTGAATTTCACTAGCCACATGGAGCTAGTGGCTACTATATTGAATAGTAGAGATACAGAATGTCCACAGAAAGTCTTCTACCCCTCAAATACTTGTTAATGGGTCTGCCATTTGCTGTTCTGTAATGATTAAATTTAGGTTGAGAATATACCATTTTAAGATTCCATTTGAATTCAATCTTCAACAAATCATATGTTTACAGTTGATATATACCCATAATAAATAAAACAAGTTTAGATATTTTTTCAACTTAACAGGGCTATATGTATTTCATTTAAATCAATTATGTAAGAAAAAGCATAAGATGTATATTATATTGCTATAATGAGTCATTGCATGTAATAAACATCAATTTTAACTATGCAGCAATCAGTTAGGAGATACAAAATCATAGCCAGATAGGAAGAATAAGTTCTGTTACACAGAAGGACAATTATGATTAAAATAACACATGATCCAAACTAGACAGAAGAGAATTTAAATATCATCACAAAGAAATGTTTGGGATGAACTATAGCCTAACTATCCAAAATTGATAAATATGCTATGTATAACTACACCAAAACATTGCACTGTACCCCATAAAACGTACATTATTACCTTTAATTGAAAATGTAGTAAATGTAGATCTGTATCATAGCAAACAATATGTTAAACTACTTTATTGTGAGAACTTCAAATTCTTGTGTTTCCCATGCAAAAGAAACATTGCTAGTATTTTCATATTTTTGTTTCACTTGGTTATAAACATTCCTGTAACAGTAACGCACATAGTTAAAACTCTCTTTGGTTAGTGAGAACATATGTTTGCTTTGTACTTCCAGTGTTCCCACTTGTGGCCTTCCAAGTTATAACAGCGTGTGTGTGACCCTCTCCTGAAGCAGCTGCCATTCTCGGGGTTCCATCATTCATGAGTTAAATAATATCATTTCTTTAACAACAAATACCCTTTACTACCATATCAATTAAATTCCACCATTATATTCTCCATTAAAAATTAGTTCTTTGTATGAGCGAGAATTGTTGAGACCAAGATTGGAAAAAGCACAGGGACAATTAGCCAAACGAATGAAACACATGAACTATGAACCAATAGCTGAGGAGCCCCCAGCTGGATCAGGCCCTCTGGATAAGTGAGACAGTTGATTAGCTTGATCTGTTTGGGAGGCATCCAGGCACTAGGACCAGGACCTGTCCTCAGTGCTGTTTAGAACCTGGGGCTTATACAGGGACACTTGTCTCAGACTGGGAGGAGGGGACTGGACCTGCCTCGACTGAATCTACCAGGTTGAACTCAATCCCTAGGGGAGTCTTTGCCCTGGAGGAGATGGAAATGGGGGGGGGTGCTGGGGGGAAGGTGGGAGGGAGGGGGGAGGAGGGGGAGAACAAGGAAATCCATGGCTGATACGTAAAATTAAATTAAATTATAAATTTTTTAAAAATTAGTTCTTTGAATTATTCTAAAACTTCCCTGAAAAGCTCCATGAGAATTTGTATCATATTAATACAGGCAATGCAATGATCATGTTGAAGCAAATTTGAGAATTAGAATTCTATGCTTATCATCGACTTGTACTTGCTCTAATATTCTTTACATACAGCATTTAGAATAATTTTACTCTTATAAAAATAATCACTTCTAGGCTGGAGAGATGGCTTAGAGGTTAAGAGCACTGGGTGTTCTTCCAGAGGTCCTGAGTTCAATTCCCAGCAACCACATGGTGGCTCACAACCATCTGTAATGAGATCTGGCTCCCTCTTCTGGCCTGCAGGGATACACACAAACAGAACACTGTATACATAACAAATAAATAAATCTTTTTTAAAAATCACTTCTCAGTCATTTAACTAAGGTCAAATGTACAAACAAAAATATTGTTCTGTCAAGGTAGATAGTTCAGAAGATATTTGGTGCCAAGACTGACAATTGAGTTTAATCCTAAGGACCTACATGTTGGGAGGATCCATGTAAGTTGTAAGTTGTCCTCTGTCCTTCACATGCTTAGCATAGCATACATACACTCCTCCATACCTCCCCAACACATATAAAATAAATTAACACAGCTGCATGATGGCCAAGTCTTCCATGGCTAGTGATTAGGGTGCTGCTCTGTGGGATGACTCATCCCTAACAGGCTTGAGGACCAACCTGCCCAAATCAGTAAAGAAGATACTTTCTGATAGCCAACCTGGGTCTGCTTAAGGGCCTTAGCAACAGTAGTTGAGACATGATCTGGAGATGACCTGGACCAATGAGAGGCAGCCATACCAGCAGATGCATATTCATCAGACCTTCCCTCAGGGTGGTGTGGAGGGTATATAAGGCTTGTCTCTTCCTGAATAAAATGAGCTTGTTGTTCCAACATTCTCCAGAGTCTGTGTCATTGACTCTGTGCCTACTTGGCCCCCTCCCCCACAGGGAACAACAGCACAGGACCCTACCCCACTGCTCAGCATTCAGTTGAGTAACAGAATTTACAAGCACAGACCTTCACAATGTGTGCTGTGTTACATATTCATAAACTCTAACACTGACTTCTTTATACATTTGCTCAAAAGTAGTTGCTTTTGTTTTTTTCAGTTCTTGTTTTATTTATTTATTATTTGGGGTTTTTGTTTGTTTGTTTTTGCTCTTGTTTTTAACTAGGAACTAATGTAACCCAACTAGCTTCAAGCCCTGTAAATAGCCTAGACTGGCCTTGAACTCTCAATCCTCATGCCTACACCTACAAAGTGATAGGATCATAGGCATGTGTTATGATGTGTAATTTAAATTCACTTTTTAATGACACATAATAATGGTGCATGTGTATGCGATATAATGTAGTAATTAGATACAGGTATATGATACACTTTGTCATATCAGTGTAACTAGTATTTTCATCCCATTTAATATTTGTCACATCTATATTCATAGCCTATCAAGTGACTTGTATTTATGGTTTTTTTAATAAGGTATTTAGCAAGCCTCATACCTGTAGTTGATCTATTATGCTGTAGAACACTAGAAATGACTCATCTCACCTAACTGGATTTTGGTGACAGACAGGTCTCCACCTCCCCTGCCCTCCTCCTTCCTTCCCTTCCTTGTCCCTGAGAATCACTATTCTATTTCTTTTTCTCTATGGGCTTAATTAATATTCATGTGCTTCTGTTTAATGTAAATTTCAACAGACACAACTGTTGTTCTTGATAATGCAAGTCCCGTGAACACATCTATATTCCATACTTTCTAAATCCACTTTTAAAAACAGGCTCTTGGGGGCATGGAGGATCTAGTAAACACTGACATACTAGTCACCCCAAAAGGTCACTCACTCTGCTTTGGGGCCATAGAAAAGGCCCTAGAACCTGTACAGATAATTTTGAGTAGCCTTCCAAGTTTCTACTTATGAAATATTTTACTACTCTTAATTCTGCTATAGTCCCTTAATATTTTAAAACCTGATTGTCAATTTCAACAGAAAGGGGCTTTGAGGAGACTGTCATGGGTCATGGAGGAGTTTGAGGATGAATGGCATTTTATAGTAGTAAGTCTTTCAGACCAGGAACACAAGATCTTGCTCCATTTATTTAAGGTGACTTTCATTTCAAGAACTAATTTTTTCAATATATATATAATGTGTATATTTTAGTGTATTACTAATTATTATATAACTTTATAAATACTTTGTAAATACATTGTGCTTAGTAGTTTTTATCAAGATTATGATGTTGAACTTCACAACCACATCTGTGCATCTGAGGTAATGACTGTATTATTTTTCTTCTTTAATCCATTTGCTTTAGATGCAAGAGTTAAACCAACTTTTTACTCCAGTTATAAAAAAAAAAAAACACTCGGTTATCCTTTTTTGTTGTTGTTGTTTTGTTTTGTTTTGTTTTTCAAGACAGGGTTTCTCTGTGTAGTTTTGGTGCCTGTCCTGGATCTCACTCTGTAGACCAGGCTGGCCTCGAACTCACAGAGATCCACCTGCCTCTGCCTCTTGAGTGCTGGGATTAAGGCATGTGCCACTGCCGCCTGGCCCCACTTGGTTATCCTTAACTCCTTTCAAGTCACAATTATCATGTTTTGTTTCCTCCCCCCCCCAAACTGGAATTACAGAAACAATGTTTGCACTCATGTCTATTTTGGGCATTAATCCAAATACTGAAAGGGGAGAGGCATGTAAAAATGCTAAACGAACCCCCTATCCTTTTCTGACTTACAGTTTGGGGGAGGAAGACTAAACAACAAAAAAAAAAGACTTTAAAACTGTGTAATGAGAATCAGATACATAATTTTCAGTACACTTGATGCCATCTCAAATCTGATTAAGCAGTAAGGTAATCACTATCTCATGAAACTGCAAGTTTAGAGGCAGGACATGCTCAGAACACACATTATCAGTTCAATAAAACCCTCAGAATCCTGAATGCCTTCCCTGTCTGTTCTGTGTTCTCTGGGGCCATCTTTACCTAAGATGGGCTTCCCTGAAGTCACTGTGAGACTGAGAGCGAGCTCACGCTTGTGGATTTCTTGATTCAGTTTGGAGATCTTGGAACACTAAAATCACTGCATGCCCTTACAGTGGCGTTTCTATGAATGAGTTCAGCTCTGGTGCTTACATTCACTGTCTTTTTTTTGGGTGGGGGAGGAAGCAGGGGTGAGGCAGAGTATATATTCCTACACATCACTTGGTTATTTCTTCAGATGAGTCACAGAAGATGAGTTTTCTTTAAAGCTGTGGCTATTTTCCAGTTCCCTGGTTTAGGCATTGTGGGCAGTGACTGAAGGACAGCATTGACTTCGTTAATCCATAAACCAGGGCTGTGGTTTCCACAGCCTAGCTCCCTGTGTTCTCAGACTGTTGCCTAGTTCAGCAATGACAGCGCGTTCTTAATTCTGCCACATCTGCAGAAATGGCCTCGGGAGTACCAGCTGTCCCAGTGGTGACTTGATGCGCTATTTATCTGAGGGTTGTTTCTGAAAGTCTGGTCTGGAATCCTTTTTATATTAAATTTCTTTCTTCACAAAACACTCACTGTATTACCTTTGCTGAAAAAGCAGCTTGTGTAAGATCTAGGTGTCCTCTCTGTGTGTCAAGTAAGCTTACTAGCCCCACTAGAAATGCATTTGCCCCCCTGGAATTCTTTGCAAAAGGGAAACACAAATTCTCAAAGGAACCATGAAGGTGTTTTGAGGGGAAAGTCAGTTCTGGGCCTGAACTGTGCTACAAAATTCTCCTCAGAGAGCATGAACAGCAACAGTTATTTTATTGCTTCCCTTGCCTCATTTCCCTCCTGGTGGCTCCTTTTCATTGCTCAAAAACTAACATTAGCAAAACAGAAGAGTAGTAAGTGTGAAGGGCTGAGAGAGATAAGACCCACAGCATCTATTCTCTTCCCCAGTTGCAACTTGGCTGTCATAAAGAAGGAGGATTGGATAGGGAGAGAAGGTGCTACTTTGAACTAAAATTAAATTCATCAGTATTATAGTGGACGTACTTAATTATTGAACTGTGCTGTTTGGCTTTGACTGATCTTTGGATCTTCTTTTACATAAGAATAAATTGCATGTCATTAGTCCTGCCAGAATCCAAGTGAGACGGGAGAACAAGCTCTATGTGTTAAGCTTGAGGGTAAATGAGCACTCATATAAAGACTGGTTTCATGTCATGCACTGTGCTTACTCATTTTCAAAGCACTGCCTGTAACTTTCTGATAGTTACCCTATTAAAAGGAGCAAAACACAATGCACATGTGCACTCTGCCATCTGTCCCCATATCTCTTTTTTCTACATTCTCGTGCTCTCTCTAAGAAAAAGTTGTGGAATTCTCTAGCCTTTGAACAACCACCTGTTCCAAAGGCTGCTGGGTTACCAGGTGATCAGCTCCTTTCCTTAATATCTCTTCCTCATTTTGACAAAACACCACTGAATGCAAGCTCCATGACTCTTAGTGAGAGGCTGCAGCTCGTCATTGCACTTTGAAGAAGGAATACTGTGATTAAATGGTAATATATTCTGTTATCAAGGTCAATTGTTACATTCGATTGTCAAGGTGCAATCAATAATCCCTTCTCATAAGATTGTTGTGTGTATTATGTTGATTAATATTTGAGAAAAGGCTTCTCAGAGATCAAGGAACCTAGAAACCTCTTGGTTGACTCTGAATCTGATTTGAACTTCACTTCATGCAGCTCTGTCTCTAAATCTCAGACTATAAATGCCAAAGGTCTCAAGGTGCAAAGCATAAACCATCATCTAGCTACTGAGTGTCAAAACGCAGTTGGATTAACTGAACCTTATGTGGCAAAGAGAAAAATGGATGCTGGGAAGAAATAAATGATTGAAGAAAGTTAAGCCAGATTGGTAATCAATAGCACAGCTAATCATTTCCCATGAAAGAAATTTACTTTTTACTTAAAATGAGTAAGTTGCTGTTAATGACAAGATGTATCACTGTATTAATATAACTTCAGTGAAATCCCATTAACTTTATCTGCCTCACTTCCTCTGTCTTTAAAATGGTGGTTGTGGTTCTACTTGACAACTTTTATGACTGCCAAATTAAAAGTTATGTTCCCTGTGGGAGAGATGGACCTGTGGATTTTAATAACATCTTTCTCTCTATGCAGCATTGCCAGCAATAGGAAGTCCCTAGGACCTGCACATGGGCATGAATTCATGCTGGTGCATTGGAGATTATATTTATGAGTTCGTAAGATAACGCTAATAATGTCCCTTGTCTGCCATGTTGCCCAAAATTGTTTTCCTTCTATAGTATGCAAGGGGAAATCATTCCTATAACTTTGTGAACAACTTTCAAAACTAAATTTGATGAGAGTAGGGAGGATTGCAATGGTAATAATGGACGTTTAGGGGGTGATTTAGAAAATCAAGTCTGAGGTTTTATGGTTGTAGAAATAAAGAGACGTCCCAGGTATGGCCAGATTGTGTGTGCAAAGAGACCATGCCCACATGAAGCAGAGTTGCCTAAAGCCCCCAAGAAAATTGTTTGCCTCAATGCCTGGTTTCAAAGCAACTAATGAAACTGACCTTCAGTCTGGTAAGCATATCTACCCTTGAAGACGGCATTTCTTCCAAGCTCTGCTTTTGTTTGAGGCTTCTTTTGTTACGCTATCCAATGTAGTTAACACTATGTCCAGAAACAAAGATTCTCTTCTGAAGTCAGGTACAGTAATATTTGAATTGCATTCTACTAGAAGTTGGATGTTCAGGTCTGAGAACAAATGGTTGACACCCTCAAGACATCCTTACAGAGTGATATCCACAGACAAAACCCTCTCAGAGATGCTGGCATGCTGGAGAAGGTTCCCAGAAGTGACACATTCGGGGATTCTCAAAGGGCTTCCTGGAAATGCAATGGAGAGAGCATTTTGAGCAATGGTTTGCAGCTAAAAACCTGGAATATACTCCTAGTGGGAAGCTACAGTAGACTGGAACTGTAAGCAGACCTCAGCTGATTGCTTTCTTTACAAGCTGCTTTCATCATGGTGTCTCTTCACAGTAATAGAACAGTAACTAAGAAACTCTCTTCTCAAGGTCTTTTGCTATTTGAATTTTAGTTGGGTGTTCTTGCTGTGTAGTCCATGCTGGCCTCCAGCTCTCTATGCAGCCAAGGCTGGACTTGAACTCCTGTTCCTCCTGCCTCTGCCTCCCCAGTTCTGGGATTATAGGTATGTAGCACCATACACAGCATCAAGATCTTAGGCAGAGATAACAGACTATGTCTAAACTCTTAGGAACTGCCATTGATAGAAAAGAAATTCATCATGAAGGGAATATAAGGACACACTCACGTTCACAATGCCATTTTTATAATAGCTAAAATGTAGAGCCATTTGTGTCTATTCACAAAGTGATGGATAAGAAAAACATGGTAAATATACATTATATAACAGCATCTTATACAGCTTTCACATAGAACAAAATTCTAACACATTATAAGAAATATGAAATTTTACAATGTTAAGTGAACTAGGCCAGTCATAAAAGATCAATTACTGTATGTTGTAGTTTAAATGAGAATTGTCTCTATAGGCACATATATTTGAATACTATATAGGTCCCCAAGTGGTGGAACTATTTGGAAGGATTAGGAAATGTGGCCTTGTATGTCACTGAGAGTGAGCTTTGAGGTTTCAAAAGCTCATACCAGATCCCAGTTCTATCTATCTATCTATCTATCTATCTGTCTGTCTGTCTGTCTATCTATCTATCTATCTATCTATCTATCTATCTATCTGTCTGTCTATTTATCTGTCTATCTGTCTGTCTGTCTATCTATCTATCTATCTATCTAGCTATCTGTCTATCATCTATCTCTTCCTCAGTCTTGTGCTTGTGGATCAAATGTAAGCTCTGAGGCACAGCTCCAGTGTCATGTCTGCATGCTTGTTGTCATACTCTCTGCCACACTGGTCATGGACTAACCTCTCTGGAACCATAAGCCCCCAGATTAAATGCTTTCTTTCATAAGTTACCTTTGTGGTGTTTTGTCACAGCAGTAGAAGAGTAACTAAGGCATTGCACAATTACATTTATATGAAGTACTAAAGAGTCAGATTCACAGGGTGAAGGGTAGAAGGGTAGTTGCCATGAAAAGGTGGGTGGAGAGTTATTCTGTAGTGGGAGAGAGTTTCAGATTGCAAGAGGAAACAATTTTCTAGAAGAACGGTGTGATGGATGCACCACAATGTGAGTACATTTAGTACTAAGGAACTAAATACCCAAATATAGTTAGCAAATTAATTTTATGTTTTTAATATTTTATCTCAACAAAAACAAATGGGGAGAGTAGGGTTATTTACAAAGTACGGAATAATTATCTTGGAGAAAATGCCTGGATACCCTGGCTCAAGAAAACAGTTGTATTAATCTCAGACTTCAGAGCAGGCATGAAAGCTAAGAGTTCAAAAGCTTTTATTGCAGTCAATAGGCTTCCTGAATGTGGTTGAAATGCTGTCACAGGAGCAACAAGAGACCAGGAGTGCCAGGGCAGAGTGGAGATCATACACCAGCTACAGGACAACATTTTAAAACAAGTTTACCATCATCTCTAGTGCTACAAGCTGAATGGATGTGTGTCCAATTGTTTTATGTGAAGATCTAATTCCCAGTGTGACAGGGTGGGGAGGTGGAGAGGGAGGTGACTAATCCAAGCATTACCCTTATCAAAGAAACTCAAGAGAGTTCCCTTGACCAAACCACCCCATGAAGGTCCAGCCACTATGAATAAGGAAAGGAATACTCACAAGATTCCAAACCTTCTGGTGTGCTGATCTTGTAATGACGTGTTCTAGAAATGTGAGGCACAGTTCTGTTGCTTATAAGCCAGTCAGTTCATTAGTCATTTGGTAGTTTGTTACAGAAACATAAGGAAACTAAGACAAACAGCCACAGGGAATGTGTAAGTCACCCAGAGAGAGGCTCTCAGGGACTCACCATCAAGGAAGCTCAGTGCATGATGCTATTATACCTTCTAGGAGAGATGGCTCGCATACAAATCACCCCAACACAAAGGCAAGATGTGACGCATACCCTATAGAATATACAAGCTGGATACTATGAAAACACAGACTAGAAATAGACTGCTTTCAGATGAAAAGCTTGCAGCAGCTGGCACTATGTGAACAGAAGCATAGAAATGGTGTTTTGCAGAACATAATCATTCAGGGATTGGGAGGAGTCATGGTACACTTCATAAATGCCACGGTGTATTGCTTGAAGCATTTATCAACTCCAGCTCACTCTAAGACTTGTTCAAGTGTTACTCACACTTAAATGTCACATACAGATGCTCAACATTGCAAATATTTCCAAGATACACAGAATGATTTTTTTAAATACATATTCACAGGTACACTCCTGTTTAGAATCTTCTAGTCTGTCTGATTGCCCATACCTAAAGTTCTGAAGGAGAATTTTGGAAAAGCCAGAAGATTCATTCTCTCATGTAATCTTCCTCTCTCATAAAAATCCATAAAATCTGTGGATCTTAAAAAAAAGGCCCATTTTGGTGTTCCTCATTTACCATCATGAAGTATGCACTAACATGCTATCCAACCCTCCAGAAGCCCACAAGGGAAATAAAAATCTCCCCAATGAAAGACTAATTTTTACTGGGCTTTGCAACACCCATACTGACCACTGTGGCCAGTTTCATATCACATATAAACTCAGAACATAAATTCCCAAGCTCCTTATTGATCATAATCCATAAAAGTGGCTAATTTGTATTTAAAGGCAAAAGAGTAAAAAAATTCAACTGAATTCTTCCCCGTGGTGTGTTGGTTCCTTGTCCTGCTAAATAGTATCACATTCTGCCCAAAGTTCATTAGAACTTCCAAGTCACCATTGAATCTTGCTTCTTCTCTATACTCACATCCAATTAATCACTGTGTCCTGGCATACCTGCCTTATTTATATTTCTCACTTAACTCCTCTTCCCACATTTTTCATATCTATTGCCTTGGTTCTGGCATGACCACTGCTCATTGAGACAACAGTAACAACTCCCAACACCTAACTCACTTAGATCGTAACTGGGATTTGAGAGTGAAATCTATGGCTCTAGCTGACCCAACAGAATGGGCTCAGCCATCTATCCCAACATGCCAACTAAAGGGACTGATAACAGTGAAAGGCAGAGAGGGTAGACTTACTCAAAGTGGCCACATTTGGAAGAAATACATTTGGGTTCCTTTCTCCAATAAAGCTAAGTCAAGCAAGATATAAGAGCAAGGGCATGTGTAATGAGTCTGTGGGAAATTCTGAAAACAGTATAATTAAGGGTCTGGTGATTCCAAGTCCATCTTTGGGATGATGACATGAGCTTTAGGTTTGAACAGAAGTAGAATTGGGGTAATGGGCAAGAGACATGCATAATTAAACAGTCCTCATCAAGGCACAAGCTAGTTGATCATTTGGTGTTGCTGCTGCAAGACGAGCTAAGTCTTTACTACTTCCATCACTTGAAGGGGCCAGTGTGATTCCTTTGAGATGATCACTTCTGCTGCATTTTACCTTATGGAAAATTACCCTATCTGGGGAATGGTCTGTCCTACAAGGTTCAGCTATTCTTGGAACCAAAGATGATTATATGTTTATAACAATGACTTATCGCTATGTCTTCAGTCTTGATGGGAGAGATAAGGCACATAGACATACCTCTTTAGTGATGAACATGTTTACGCATAGAGTTGAGACTAATCCAAAGTCAAGGCAACACAAATGATGCCAGATGCCAGGCTTCCACCCTGTTTTTGGGTTACCTTATGGGGCCAAGTGATGGGTCAGTCAATATTTTCACTGAAAGCAGTTTCAAAATGTTTATTATAGACCCACTTCAAATGGATTTTCACATCCCAAATGTCACAGTAGATTATGAAAACAAAGAAAATCTGCAAAACTAAAAAATCAGCAATGATCTTAATTTCCACTAAATTAAATGAGTATTTCATTTTGTCCTCATTTCATACTCATGCTTAGCTGAACCATCGTTCTTTCTAGATATACATCCCTCTCTCATCTTCCCTAACATTACTTTCTCTGGGTTCCTTTACCCAACAAAACTAAATTAAGCAAGAGATAATATCTGCAATGACCTTGTTCTGTGGGGAAATTCTGGAGACAGTATAATTAATGATGTACCCCGAAAACAATAAGCTGGGACACTTCTATCCCCACTCAGCTTGTTGTTATTATTGTTGTTATTGTTGTTGTTCTTGAGGCTTCCCCAGCTGACCCCCAATAGCACTCCCTGCTTCCCATCTGAGCACGACAGCCCACCCTCTCAAGGACCCAGGCTCTTTCTCTTGAGAGTGAAAGTTCACTTGGAACCCAGGGGCACAAGGAAAGCAAGAGGTCCAAAGCATCTGGCAGAGCACTAATAGTGTCTGCAGCAAACTTTTATTCAAAGTTCCAAGATTTTCATTTGACTACTTGACTAAACTGACCCAAATGGCTCAGTGCTGTTTCTGTGGTCACCAGTCTGGCAACCTTGCTCTTAAAAAATTAACAATAATTCTAATTTCCACTAAATTAAATGAATATTTTATTTTGTCCTCATTTCACACTCATTTTTAGCCAAACCCTCATCGCTTCTTGATACATCACTCTCTCGTCTTCTCTAACGTTGCTTTCTCCGGACTCCTTCTTCCAATAAAGCTAAATGTTAGAGCTTAGTCTCTAGCTGTCCTTGCCTCTGCATTTTCTTTCTTGATTTCATCTATCCCCACAGCTTTAAATACCCTAGCGCTAGAGTTACCTCATTTTATAGCTCTACCCTGGAGTGCTCCTCCAAGCTTGAGCCTCCTCGTCTATCCAACTGCTTACTTAGCATCTTCACGTGAATATTTTTAAACCCATCTCAATTTTTAAAGCATCCAAATTAGAACCTCTACCAATCTGCCTACCCTATACTTTGCATCCATATGGTCAACACAGTGCCTAGGACACCGCCTGGCTGTTTTCTAAATCCTTCCATCAGTCACACTGTATCCCATGTGGGCTATGCTTCCAATATTCAGTGTGGATCCCTCCACTTCTTTCCACACCCACTACTAAGGCAGTGGTGAAACCCTACTCTTTAGGTCATCATCTTGCTAATCTGTCTGCTTCACTTCTGTAGCCCTAATCTCCACGTAAATGTTCATTAAAATTGGATTCTACCATTTCCTCCATTAAAACGTTTTATTGGCTTCCTATAGTTTAAGTCCTGTCACTCTTCTGATAAAAAACATTTGCGTGTCTCCCTTGGCATTTAAAGTTAAATCCTGCGATGATCTCCATCTCCTGGTTTGTGTACAACTTCCCCATCTCACTGCATAGTCTTTCTGCTCATTTTGCTTTGTCACGTGGGATTCTGACATTTTCTTTTATATATTTCTCTCTGCCCTGGAATTGGAAGCCCTCAATCCTGGCTCTTCAAATGGCTGGATCCTACATACTTTTCAGGTCACAGCCTAAAATGTCTCCGTCAAGAAAGAACCCTCCTATCCACCCCATTTACTGTCCTTCACCCTGTTGTCACTGAAGGAAGCATTTCTCCTCCAGACTTTATCTGAATCAGCACACATTGTTTGCTCAATTGTTTACCTGTTCCCTTCTCTGGAAGGTGTGCTCCTTGAGGATAGGTGGGTGTCAGCTTTGTTGACTGTTGCAACCCCAGAACCAATGCTAACAGATTCGTGTCATGTGCCAAAAGTTCGCAAGGAAATGAGTGAAGGAAACACGGGGCTACTGCATCTTGTTTCAATTTGTTCCTAACAAGTTTGTTAATTGAGGTCATTTAAAATATAACATTATATTAAAAACCTAATCAGTCTTTTATTATGGTCAAGAAACAAATTTGCAATTCTTAGAGGTAAAACCAATGCTTTTTTCCCATGTTGAATTGATCAGCTAAACAAGATTTGTGTATAACAGGAGCTGCCCAGAATAATACAAGACTACAGAAGTCTTTCCCAGTACCATGCTGTATTGACCCTAGAAGGCAGAACAGGTATTTTCATTGTTTTTTTTTTTTTTCAAACTGTTTATGCCAGTCTCTTTACCTCTCCTTCCAAGCGCCTAATAGAGTCAGAGAGACTAACCTTGGTCGACTCTTTCTTCAGTCTAGTTAGTAGTATCTGAGCTTTTAAAATTCTCCCTTGAGTTTAATTTTAGTATCTTAAAAGAAGATTCAATTTAGATGTTTGATTTGTGGCCCAGTTTTTATATTATTCAGTTATACTAACTCAATGTGTTAAATGTGTGAACACTTTGAGAGGATGCAGCTGACACTCTCATTTCTAGAAAATTCTTTTTTGTGGTACATAGTTTAACATCTTTTAGACAGACAGAATGTTTTTTACTAACAAAAAATATAGTCACCTGCACAGTCTCACCTAAAACTCAGTACTGGGTTTCATTGCATCTTTTTTCTCATTTACATGTAAGCACACCCATCCCTTCATTCACCTATTCAGTGAAAAGTCTTAAGACTTTTATCCTACATCAAAAACATATTTAGATTCTTGTGAACAAACAGACAGGTTCTGCATATTCACAGAGCTTGCACGACAAGGGGAAGGTTTTAAAAAATAATAAGATATGTCAGTTAATGATAGCAACTATGAAGAGTGCAGAGCAAGCATTATGAGAGTAAAATTCATAAAGCAGGGGAGTGAGGACTGGCTACTTCACAGCAGGTTAACTTAGGAGACCTTTTTATAAGGACAAAGGATTTGACCAGCTACCTAAGGAATGAAGAAGGGCCAGTCGAGAGCATGCGAGGATATTCCAGGGAGACGGAGTGCACTTCCTGGAAAGGCTCTGACTATTGCTAGGAACCTCCCCTGAGTGTGGAGCTGGAGAACAAAAATGAACGTGCACTAACTCAGCCAGCCTTGCATACACCTTTTATGACTTTTAATTGTGCTTCAAATAGGTTTTCCCCGCTTTGTGATTGCCCCCGATGGAAAGTCTTGTATCTAACCTTTAATAAGAACAAAACTCACCAAGATCACTTTAAATTCTTTTGTATGTCACTATTGTCAAGGTTCATTAAAATATTTGGCAAAGGGATTCAAATGACATTTTCTATAAGTAAATTCTATCTGAGCACATTTTGAATAGTTCTTTTTTTTCTACTAATTTTGATGGCACCATTATCATATATAGCTTTCCTTTATGTGGAGTGGTTTGGTGCATATAACTTATGTGTAAGCCTCCAAGAACAGTTTGAATAATTTATAGATTAATTGCAATAACCAGCTCAATGCAGATGCTATGTAAATAACTGTTAGGCTTGGCTGCTTAGGTAATTATGACAAGAAAAAAAGTCTGCACATGCCCAGTATAGGTGACTGTTTTAAAAACTACTTTCCACGTGTCTAGCTGAATCCGCAGATGTAGAGCCAGGGGCCATGAAAACCCAACTGTTCTTAGGTATAAAGAGAACAGTGATCTGAGCAGAGGGAGATAAATAGTCTGTAGGACATTGATTTTGGCAGCAGTTTGAAGGAATAATTAGCTGTTCGGAAGCTGGGGAGGTATAAGGCCAGCTGGAGGGCTCAGGTAGTCGACTATGCAAAGGACTTGGATAAGGACCATGACACTGAGGATGGAAGGGAAGCCAGGAGGAGAGACGGGGAGGACACCATGAAAGCTGAACTCACCAAAAACTAGGTGGGTACAAAAGGGCAGTGGGGTTGGAGAAGGTAATCATAGTGAGCGCAACCCTATGTGAAAAGCTTGTATATCTGATTTGTGGTTCTTGCTCAAACTAAATGTTATTACTGGTGTACCTCAAACTCAAACTAAATATCAGGGCAAGGCAAAAATCACCTAGCCTACCTTCTTAACACACTGGATGCAAAACTAACAGGCCCCAGTTTTAGACTGTGTCCCTCACTGGTTTTTAGGTCTCTAACTTTAAGTTCACTTGTCTCCTCTCCAAGACCTTCCGTATCAGAACTTACCCCAGGGACTGAGATAGGCTTATTTCATTTCCAGCTTTGCTAATCTTTACTCCTGTTTCTTTTTCCTACAGGAAAAGTGATATGGCTTTCTCTCTCCCTCACCTGGATTAGCCTCAGCATGAACAGGAAGTCAGCCAACCTTTAGCACTGAGATAAATTCTAAGATGCTTCAGTAACCCTCTGCTGTCCATCACTCTCCAACAAACTTGATCCAAGCTTTTATGAGCCTCCAAACCAATGTATGAGTTCCTCTAAAGAAATCCCGGCACACTCAGTTAGATAAGACACCTCTCCCCCAGATGTCCCTCCTGGTGCTTTCAGAGATGAAAGAGCCCAACTCACCTCTCTTCTGAAAAATCAATCCTTCTAGGCAAACAAAATTACAAAACACCTGAATATAAGGATAAAACTATAGTGTGCTGCTACCTAGTTCTGTCTGTTGCACTATTGTATAAAGATTGTGAGACTACAATGTTGCTATGTTGAGAAAAACAGCACATTGTGCCTGGCATGGTAGCTCACACAATAATCACAGTACTTGAGGCTGAAGATAAGTTTGGGGAATAATAAGTTTGAAGTCAACCTGGGCTGTAACATAGTGAGCCTCTGAGGCTGCCAAGGAAGTAATTGTCCAAGGAGTATAGGGCTTCATTTCATTCCAGCAAAGGTTCTGAAAGTTGGTAGTCATGAAGGTGCATGGGAATGAGGATGTTTCTAACGATTTATGTGGCTTAACATTGTTACAATGACCATCGGCCATTCTCTCTCTCTCTCTCTCTCTCTCTCTCTCTCTCTCTCTGTGTGTGTGTGTGTGTGTGTGTGTGTGTGTGTGTCTGTGTGTGTGTGTGTGTCTGTGTGTCTGTGTGTCTGTGTGTGTGTGTGTGTTGTACATGTATGCCTGTTCATGTGCACACATGTGCAAGTGCTCATGTAGATGTATGCATGTGCATGTACACATGTTAAAGCCCAAGGTTCATATCAGGATTCTTCCTTAATAACTCTTCAACCTTATTCTTTTGAGGCAGAGTCTCTCAATCCCAGAGTTCACAGACATAGTCTGACTAGCCACCTTGCTCTGAAGATCCTACCTCCAATTTCCCAGGCTGGAGTTACAGGCGGGCTACTAAGCCCACTTGGCATCTGTGTAGTTTCTGGGGATCTGAATCCCAGTTCTCTTGCTTTCCCATCAAGTCTTCATGCTGAGGCATCTTCTCAACCCTGCTAGACATATATTAACATAATCTTTGAACATGGGATGTCATATTGCTGCCAAGATTTCTGAATGAGCTCCCTGTGGGAGCAATGTCTTACCACAACAGCAACATCATGCCTACAGCATGGATCATGGTTGCATCTGACCCTGGTCCACAGGAAGTTCCATTCAACTGTCCACTCTACTGACAATTGCCCAACAATTTATGGGATGTCTTTTTGCTGCTACTGTGATGTCAGGCTTCTTTGTACTTTCCAATGTTTATCTTTCCTTTTGGCCTCATTTTTCATTCCTATTTTCAAATTATTTAATATTGATACTGTATATGAACATTTTCACAATACCTCAAATCTGATATACTCTAACCTCTAAGTAAAAGGTAATCAGATAGACTGTCTGCTTTTTTTATTTCTCTAATGTGGATGCTTTTCTCGGTATAAACTTCACAGTAACCCTTCATTGAAAAAGAAATCTCTTTAGACAAGAGGAGCTTCTTTATTAGATAGCTAACTTCCCATCATTCACACACTCTTGGGCTGACTTGACTCATGCCTGTTTTTTTTTCCTGTAGCAGACCTCTGCCTCCCAGTACCATTCTACAAACACAGTGATGATTCTTAATTCTGAGTAGGAATCTCTGCTGAGAAAACAAAGCACACACACTCTTCACCACAGTTTCACTGCTTTCCAGAATTACAAGGAAAACAAAAGTCAACAATGCCTCTTTGCCTGTGCTGCAAAAATCTGCTACATCTTCATAAAATACAACGATGATGCATATTCTTCTTCAGGAAAATGTTAACAATTGCCAAATCGCCAATGCAAGCTTTTGTTTGGAGGAAGGGAGATGGGAGAATTCATTTGTTTGGTTTTAAATGAAAAGTAAATACAGGTACACTCCTAATATGTGTTGGAGAATCAATGGATCATGAAAACTGTACTCTTGGCTGATGTGCTAGCAATATGAAATGAATTTTTATCTACCCACTCAACAAACACTTGAGCTCAATGTGCTGAGCAGTGTCATATGCCCCAGTGGGAAGAGATACGCATTAGTTAAAGAGAGATAAATAAAAGACAGCTAATTTATATATAAATCTAGTGCTCGTGGGCATTTTAGGTGATGGAAGTTTCTAGAGCAAGTGGCATCCATACTCAGGTCTGAGCATGTATGGGAGGCCAGTCTTAGGAGAGGTGGCTGTCAACTGGAGACAAAGAGCTTTCAGACAAAGAGCGCTCTCCAGACAAAAAGGATGAGCATGTCCAAAACCCCGGAGCAGAGTAGAAAATGACACATTTGGAGAACAAATGATTCAATCTGGCTGGGGAAAGCAGGAAACATTTCCAGGATCTGGGGATCATTAATAACAAGACCCTATCTGGAGCAAACTGGAAGTAGTGAGAAGATTCAAAGCAAGAGAGAGACCTGGTTAGACTTCCCAGTTAGTGAGAGGTAGGCTCCTAGCATCTGTGTTTTGGATTGAAATGGAAGCAGGCAGAGCATATCGAGGTTAGTGGACAGCAGGCTATCACAACAAGATGGCGAGAGGGGACAGCCAACCACTCGTGCTTCAGTGTCCCATGTAGTTGTGACAACAAAGCAGCCCCAAGCATTGCATCCTCTTCTGTGTTCACTCATTCGTGTGTGAATAATAAGTACGTCACAATCTTAGTAAATGAAGCTAATAAGTAAGCACAAAATGGTTAGAAACAGCAGTTCTGTTATTTTCTTCCTATATCCCGAACTATCTGCTTGAAATCACATGCTCTCACTGGACTGAATTAGAAATTGATGCTGAAAGTAGAAAAGTGTGAGGCAATGGGAGAAACAGGTAAGAGGATTTGGCTAATTGAATGGGGTGGGGGGAACGGAGGGAGAGGTCACATAAGACAAGAAGCTGCTGAGGTTTCTGGTTTGGATGGCCAGTGCTGTGTACCATGGTGTGATATTTTAGACAAAAACATATTTGTATGGAAAAGGTCAGAACACACTAGCAAGGGCCAAGCTGAAATGAAGAAGCAGCAAACTTTAGCATAAGCAGGTACAGTTCAGTGGTCAGTGGCTTATGGGTAAGGCAGAGTTCCCTGACCTTCCTGGAAAAGTTGCAAGTCATATATAATTTTCACTATAACTAAAAAGGGGGATTCTCCTCCTGATAAATATCCAGCAATCTCTTTTCTCCTGGGAATTGTATAATTAGAGGTTCCATGAGGCAGAAAACTTGAAGCTTTCCTTCACGAACATATAATTTACCTCAAGAGACTTGACCTTCAGATTGGGTACAATATTGCCACCATTAAAATTGTCAGCTTTGTTGAATCTAGGATGACCTTGAGGCAGGTCATCTGGATATGTCTGTCAGAGGTTTTCTAAAGTAGGGTAATTGGGGTGCAAAAAAGTCATCCTAACTGTGGGTGGCACCACTTCGTGGGTTGGGGTATAAGACTGGATAAACAGAAGTCTAGCTGACTGCAAATATCCATCCTCTGTTCCTTGGCTGTGGACAAACGTGATCACCCATAGCAAGCTACAGCTTACTTTCATGCTCCACATCCTCTAACTGTAAATGATAAATAAATCCTTCTCTCCTTAAGTTGCTTTTCTCAGGTTTTTTCTCACAACAAAGAAAATAACTAATATACATATCAACCCTCAAGAGCAAAGGTTAATGATGAATAGTGTTATGGAAAATACGGAGCCCCTAACTGACATACCAGACAGCTTTGCTGTGACTCCAAAGCGCTGGTGTTTGTGACAACTGATGCAGAGACTAGAATTTCTATTCTAACACAAAGTTTCAGAACCTTTGACAACCCAAGTCATTACTATTACTCCTCATTGATTGCATCAAGTGCCCTACAGAGAACCAGTGCAGGGTTCATGTAAAAACCTATCATGTCAACCACTAAAGACAACTGAGGACACTAAGAATTGTTTGAGGGGAAAGTCAGGAAAGAAGTCAGCAAAGAAAGGACCAGAGCCACAGAGTTAGTCAACTTTTCCTGTAAGATAGTTAATGGATATTTTCTAAATTCTCTCTTGAGGCAGGAAGATAGCAATTAAAGTCAGTATGTTACCAGGTTTATCTTACGTTCAAAGTGCATTGAGATTTATAATTGTTAGAGGACAAGTTGTCACCTTGTTCTAAGCTGTTGATTGAAAAAAATTTAAAAATTAAAAAATAAAAATAAAAAATAAAGATGTTGATTGTATGATAAAGACACATTCTTCCTTCAAACTTACACCAGACATATTCAAGAAAATGAAGCAGTTCAGTCTAAGTCAGCATTTTCATTTTTTTTTTTTTTTTTTTTTTTTTTGGTTTTTCGAGACAGGGTTTCTCTGCGTAGCTTTGTGCCTTTCCTGGAACTCACTTGGTAGCCCAGGCTGGCCTCGAACTCACAGAGATCCACCTGGCTCTGCCTCCCGAGTGCTGGGATTAAAGGCGTGCGCCACCAACGCCCGGCAAGCATTTTCTTTTTAATTAGCATTTTATCTATTAATCATTGTGTGTGTGTGTGTGTGTGTGTGCAAGCATGCACTTACAAGTGCCTATCTGTATGTGTGTCTCTGTGTGTGTGTCTTGTGTATGTTGTGTGTGTGTGTCTCTGTGTGTCTGTGTCTACACACACGTGTGCCATAGTGAATGTGTAGAAGTCAGAGAACAACTGTCAGGAGTCCATTTTCTCCTTTTACTGTAAGTTCCAGGGAACATGCTCTGGTTATCAGATTGGCACAGTAAATGCTCTGACTCAATGAGCCATCTAACAGGCCCACACAAAGCCATTTCTTGACAATCACACAGAGTAAACAGCAAGTCCAGGATTCACGACAGGGTGAACTTGGCACCAAGTTCTTCCTATCTTCCTATCCTCCGCTCCAGGGTCTCATTGGTCCACCCAGCCATATTGATCAAAGGCTGTCACACACACTTAAGGAGGAAAAAGAAAAGCTGCTGTTGAGAAACTCAAATGTTCTAAAAGCTTTTTCCTGAGGCATCTAGATCCCAAGCAGAATCTATGATAAACGTGGTTTCCTAATGTCCTACCCAGAACTTTTGCACAATGGCACAGGAAGCACAGACTTACACACTCGTACATGGGCACTCCCACATTCAGAATAGCAAGAAAGCAGTTTCACAACTGCAGGTTGCTGCTGCAGCCAGGCAAGAAATGCATCACCTTATCCCAAAGAAGCTGTGAAAGCAGAAAAATCAATCTACCATTTTAATAAAAAAAAAAATGTGAAAACCTGAGATGATGAGCTACGGTGCAATCACTCTGGGCGGATCTGGCTGCTTTGCTATTAATCATCTCTCCACTGTGCAGTCCGCAGAACTCTGTTTAAGTCTATTCAGTGAATTGTCATGTCTACAGCAGATGCACTGTGTCACGGGTGGGGGAACGAGATTACACAACCATCATTGTCTCCTTAGGACAAGGAAATGCATCCTTCAAGTAGCAAACACTAACCCCAGAAAAAGACAATCATTATCCCAAGACTGGAATACCAAAGTTTACTGATAAGATACCTTATATCTTTGTACATACAAATACTGGCTTTAACATAAAATCTTAGAGCACATTTGGAATCACTATTTTTCTGTCTTAGAAAAAAAATCCAAATAAGGTTCAATACCTAACAACACGGTCTTTAACTTTCCATGTACATCTGATTTTTTTTATCTTCATCATCTGCTCCCAAAATAACTTGGAGACCTAGTAGGTACTTTGAAAGCCTTCAGACTATATCTGCCTGGTATCTGACAATGGTTCATTCTACCAATTAATGAGTTAGTCACAGGGAATAAACAGTATTTTCTACCACATCTTTCATATCAAGGACAGAAGCCTGCTGAATATTTAAAACATTCAGGATCTTGAAGTCAACGCTACTGTATTTTAAGACAATATTTGATATAAAAAGAAAGGAAAGTACTTATTAGTTCCCATCTCTATTTCTGACCCACACCCACTCCCACAATAGTGCACTTCACAGATCCAAAAACACAACCTGGGAATGCATGTAGGTGATGCAGCAAGAGTTGCTGAGTCTTCTTGAACCATTCAAGGGCAAGTTTCACGGAACCATTCCAGTTTCAAGAGCTCATCCAAGTGTTGATGGGAAGTGTCAGCAGCAACCCAGCAAGCAAAAAAAGGATCATTTTCTGAGGGCCATATTCTCTCCTAAGACAGCACTGTCTGAAGCAAGAGGCTTTGTTCACCTATTTTAAGGCCTTCTGCTGAGAGGTGAGGGAAAAATACAAAACACAAAGATAAAATAAAGCACTAGTCAGCAGACTCAGGCATGCTGTCTACTTTCTCCACCTAAGCCTTGGCTCATTCCAGTCCCAACCATCTTCACATGTTATGGCTTGCTCTTCTTACCTTCTGTCCCAAGACTGAGTGCATCACAATGATATTCTTTAAGAAGTGTCTTTGTAAGATACAGGCTTGCTCCCAGACACTTCAGTGGCCTCTAATCGTCTACATGACACACTTGCAGACCAGGAGCTCAGTGTTACACTCCCTCCCTCCTCTGAAAAAGTAGTTCTTTCTCATCTGTTGTCTGTCTTCTCCCCTACATCAGCAGAAATAAGACCACATGATGCTGCAAAGCCCTACATGACCTCTTCAACAGTATAAAGACCTTTGTGACCATAATTTTGGTCACTAAAGTACCCATTCCTAGCCTACTGCTAAAAGATCTGAAACCTGACTGGCTCCAGGCCCCCAAGGTTTTCCAGTGTATCTGCTTTCATGTTGAATTGTACCAACTAATTTGGTCACAGGACCAATGTTGGCCTCAACCTGCTAAGTTTTGTTTTTTTATCTCAAGAGCTCCTACAGAGGACTAAAGAGATAGCTCAGCTTTGTAACATGTTTGCTTTGCATCACAAAGACCCGAGTTTGATCCCCACTATCTATGTTCAATGAAACAAGCACACAAACATCAACAACATAAAAGACAGGCATGGTGGTGTGCCTTTGTTATCCCAGCACTGAAGAATCCAGAGACAAGCAGAACCTTATAGCTTACTGGCAGGCAACTAACCTACTTAGTGCACCCAGGCCAAGGAAAGCCTTGTCTCAAAAACAAGATAGAGGGCTCCTAAGAAACAACACCAGAAATTGTCTTCTGGCCTCCACATACAGATGCATTTATGCACATCTGCCCACCACCCACTAAAAGGAAAAACAAAGCAATAAGGACGTCCAACTGATGACAGGAGTGTGCCTCCTATCAGTTGCTCCTCAATCTGGGAAATGGTGGTTAAGCTAGAAGCATGTAGATGAGGACTATATTGTCTATATTGTCTCAGTCCTTCTGTTTGGAGTACACAGAAATGTCCTGGGGATAAAATGCTGGAGAAACTATGGAAAACTGTTCTGCATTCTATAGCATGTTGTTTTCCCCCCCTTTAACATATCTATACTTGGCACATGGTAGTAAAGTTTTGACATCATATTTAGGTCAAATGGGAAGGACACATAAAGAAAATTGTCACAGAATGAATTAATTCCAATGCATCAGTACATGTTTATCAACCAAATGCTGAGTTTCGACAGTCATCGGTTGTCAAGTGACTTTGTACAGATTGGCAAAAGTACATCCATTCAGATCTCATTAGTTTAACAGTTGCCATGAAGCACTTTAACTCTATTATGTAGGAAAGTAAAGAGTGCGGGTCAACTATATTATGTTAGGGGAATTGATATCCCAAGCAAAGTAAGCCAGAATGATGTAGTCTGCAGGTTGCACCACTCCTCACTCTCTTCTTAAAATCTCCTTCAAGACCCAGAAGAAACAGTGTACACACATCTTAATGTTCCTCATTCATCCAATCACTGCCAAGCATTTCATTTGTGCCAAACAGCTGCCCTCAAGGAATTCACAACCCAGAACACACAGATTACAAAAGCTCTGTGTTTGAAACCATTCTTGTTACTGGGTGTGTATTTATCTGATGCTGGATACATAGAAAACAAAGCCAGAAGTACATAAAGTACATAGCATGACCAAATACCTCATGACTCTCAACACTTAGTCTAAGGTCTAAAACACTCCAACATCCTGTTTTCACCAGATGTCTCTTTCCATCCGTTCAGCTATCACTCACTCTCCTGGTCCCCACTAGAACTAACCGTGGTCCTGAAGTCTGCATTT
This sequence comes from Peromyscus leucopus, assembly GCF_004664715.2. Taxonomy (NCBI): domain Eukaryota; kingdom Metazoa; phylum Chordata; class Mammalia; order Rodentia; family Cricetidae; genus Peromyscus; species Peromyscus leucopus. The sequence goes on along the minus strand of NC_051064.1, from coordinate 59,961,886 downwards.
GTCATTGTTTTTGCTTTCATTACAGTACCTTCCCATTTATACAAACACTGTATTGACATTTGCTTGCTCAAAAACATGTTTAAATGGTGCCATGTCTTCTGCAATCAGGTTTATTCACCCAACATTAAGTTTTAATTTCATTCATTTTATGTCTGTGCAGCTGTGATCTGTCCACTATCATATAAACATTTTATTTATCTCTTCTCAGAATCATGGGCATTTGAGAAATTATCAACATTTTTCTATTACAAATCATAATGCCAGTCCTCTGTAAACATCCAAGCACAGTGTTTATATGCAAGACTTTCTCTGGAGTATACCTAGAAACAGAAATACTGGTTTGTGAGCTGTCTTCCAGTTTGCAAATATTAAATCACCCGCAAAATGGCGACACTGATCTATGCATCCACAGGAAGGTAACACTCCACTCTAACAGTGAGTAAGGGGAGACTTGAACCAGACATATCCTAATAAACAACATTAGCAGATTTGTCCTTTTAAGATTTATTTATCTTATATGTATGAGTGTTTTTCTCACATCTATGTATGTGGATCATGTGTGCCTGATACCCAAGGGAGTCAGAAGGGGGCACTGGATTCCTTGGAACTTGAGTGAAGGTTGTGAGCCTCTATGTGAGTGCTAGGAATTGAACCCAAGTCCTCTGAAAGAACAAGTGATCTTAACTGCTGAGCTACGTCTCCAGCCCCAGCAAATTTATCTTTAAATTTTTTCCAGTTATGTTTCCTTGATTATCAAAAAATTGAACATATTATAATATATGTCCTTGTAATTTTTATTTTGCAAAATGATTGCATTAGTTTTGAAGATTTTTCATTTTTGTTTTTGTTTGGTGTGTGTGTGCGTGCGTGTGTGTGTGTGTGTGTGTGTGTGTGTGTGCGCGCGCGTGTGTGTGTACATGCATATGAATGCAGGTGCACTCACCTGAGCCTGTGCCCATGGAGGCTACAGATAAACTTCAGTTGTATTCTTCTATCATTTTCTGTCTTACTTTTTGAAACAGAATCTCTCATTGAACCCAGAGCTCGATAATCAGATGGAGCCCCAGGGGATCCTCCTGTCTCCTCCTCCCTAGGTTACAAGTGTCGGCACCATGCCTGGCTCTTTACATGGGTGTTTGAATCCAAATTCAGATTCTCGAACTTGTACAGCAAGCATTTTATCTATCACACCATCTTCCCAGTCACTTTGTTTTGTTTTTTGTTTCTTTGAGAAATGCTCTCACTTTAACCCTGACTAGAATTCGCTATGTAGCCCATGTTGGACTCAAACTAACAGAAATCCTCCTGCCTTGGTCTCCAAATTTCTAGGACATGAGGTATTACCCATGGCTTCTTTAGGAAATTTTTATATCAGACTGTCTTTTACTTGTTTGGGTTTTTTTTTTTAGTTAAAATTTATATATTAAAGTTATTAGTCCTGGGGGTAGAGACATGGTTCAGTAGTTAAGATCACTTGTTGCTCTAGCAAAGGACCTGGATTCAATACCCAGCATCTACATGGTAACACACAGCTGTCTGTAACTCTAGCTCCCATGAATCTGATGCCCTCTTCCGGCTTCCACAGGCACTGCATACATATGGTACACATACATATATGCAGACCAAACAGTCATATACAAAAATAAATAAATTTTTCAAAGTGATACTAGTGTGTCATGTGTGCTAGAGATTACTTCTAATTTGTTACTTGTTTTTCTTCCCTCTTTATAGTCTATTGAATGGGAAAAAGTTCTTTTAGCATTTCTGAATTTAATAATCTTTTTTCCTATGATTAATGATTTTTGTGTCTTACAGATTCATACCCAATTCTATGAGCATTCATAAGAGAAATCATTCTTTTTTTTTTTTTTTTTTTTTTTTTGGTTTTTCGAGACAGGGTTTCTCTGTGTAGCTTTGCGCCTTTCCTGGAACTCACTTGGTAGCCCAGGCTGGCCTCGAACTCACAGAGATCCGCCTGGCTCTGCCTCCCGAGTGCTGGGATTAAAGGCGTGCGCCACCACCGCCCGGCGAGAAATCATTCTTTTTAGACATCATTTAGCCTGGTAAATAGGTTAACTTCACTTCCTTTAAAATTTTTTAAAATTTTGAACAGTATTTATTTATTAAGTTATATTCCGAGGAGGACCTGATTTACAATCAATTAAAGTATTTTAATACACTGTCATTTTCAGGCTTCATTTTTTTCCAGCAGATATATATTAAGTTTATATGCCAGGTCTTCACCTGAGCCTGAGGAGACAGAAGTAAAGAAAGATGAGTAAAATGCATTAGCAATGATTGATCCATATGGGGAAAAAGGAAAATGGTAAATGGGTAAGGGTCACTATATGGAGTCTTCCTCTTTGTTTCCCCCTCCATGTCTCTGCTCCAGGAGGCCTAGCTTTCCAACTCCGGTTTTTTCAGGCTTCCTTGACACCTCTGCAGATATAATCAGAAAATTACAGATGTAGCAGAGATTTATCCTTGGGGATCTTATCCCAAGAAGAGTCACCAGCTAGAGCAATAAACAGACATCAATGAGCAGTAAACTTTAATAGCTTCTAACAAGTACATGGTACTTCCATCAAAATTGCTCACACTTAGCAGAAGCCGGCCATCTCAGCTGAGGCTTGGGTACCTCATTGTATTAATATTCCTGATACAGCAATACTACTTGCAGCTATTTCAAACTCTTGGGCCTTGTCTTTTCTCAAAAAGTAATTAACTTTCTTATTTGAAAAGCCATTGTTTCTATGAACCGTATACTTTGAACTTATAATAGAAATATTAAATCGAAATCACTTTGGTTAATTATAGAGACTACACTTTGGGGAAATCCAAGAAAGAAAAAAGATCCTGTGTCTCATGCTGCTCAGAGGTTCTGTGCTGTAGAAATTCCACACTGTGTCTGGCACTTTCTAATTCTCTAAGTGCTGGTGGTAGATCAGGTCAATGGCTTCTGATGACTTACATCTCCTGTACCTGTGATGGTTCTCTGATGTCCCGTTTTGAATTTGAGTGTTTGTCATACTAAACCCTGGATAATACACCATAAGACGTCCATCAGTTAGACACTGCTATGGTAAAACACCTGTTGTAACCATTTAAAGGGAGGCATCTTTCATTTGGGCTGGTGGGCTCAGAGATTCTGTCCATGATTACTCATTTTCTGTTTGTAGGTCTGTGGTGATCACAACAGCTCATCATGGCAGTTGGGGTGGGTAAGAAAAGCTCTTCACCTCAGGGAGGAGAGGAAGCTGTGAGAAAGGAAGGGACAAGAAACTAAGAACTAGGCACAACCTTATATGTCCATCCACAGTGACCTGTTTCCCCAGTTAGGAAACACTGATAGTTTCCAGAACCTTCCAATAGTTTACCACCAGCTGGAACCGAGTATTTAACATATGAACCTATGCAAGAAAGTTCATACTCAAACTTTAACTCTGTTCCACTTCATTCCCCACCCTTTGTGATGCCTAAGTCGTCACATTAGAATTAATTTTATTAACAAACCTGAAATACGTTAAAGAAGGCTCCCCCTGGTTCCCAAACTGGAGACCCGAAATCCTTCAAATTTTCATTTAAGTAAAATTATTCAGAGCTCACTAACACTTTTGTACTATAGCGGGGGAAGGCGGGGGGGGGGGCCCGTAAGACTCTGTATATGCAGGCAAGAATTTTATGAGTTCAAGTCTAGCCTGCAATACACAGCAAGACTTTGTCTTGAAAAGAGAAAAACAAAAGAATTTGTAATTCATTTCATTAGCTTAAAAAAATTATAATATATAGAAACCTTGGTTCATAAATATGCATGTGTTTGTACCAAGAAAGATGGCCTTTTAGAAAATTGTGTTAAGAATCATGTGTTTTGCCAGCTGTGGTGGTACATGACTTTAGTCCCAGCACTTGAGAGGATAAGGAAGGCAGATCTATGTGAGTGCAAGGCTGACCTGGTATACAAAGCAAGTTCCAGGACATCCAGACCACCCAGAGAAAGCTTGTCTTGAAAAACAAAAACAAAAAAATATTTTAAAATAAGAATACATCATGTGTTTCTAACTTCTGACTCAGGTAGTTAAAATGGCTAAACTTTAAAGACCATATTTCTACAAAAGGCTAATTTACTGAACATCAGATACATCTGTTGGTGAAATTATTAAGGCCACTCCACGTAGTTAAAAGGGAGGTTTATTTTGTGGGGTAACTTACAAGTGAAGGGATAGGTAACAGGGTCTGGGAAAGGTGTCCTCTGGAGAACTCTGCTCCGTCTACTTCCAGCGTCCAGGGTCCAGGAACCAAGCGAGCAGGTGCATCTGGATCTCGGATCTTCAGGGTCCTCTCTTGCCCCACCTTGTAGGCATGACAGTTACTGAAGCCTCAATGGGAGTTGGAACTTCCAGATCAAAGCTGGAATGGCTACCCACAACATACATCTTTTCAATTTAGCGTTTGTATTAGTTTTCTAGGGCTGTTGTAACAAACTACAACAGTTCAGGCTGGCTAGGTGGTTCAGAGATAAAGTCTTGGCTTCCAAACCCGAGAGCGTGAGTTCAATCCTCAGGACCCACATGGTGGAAGGAGAGAACCTCTGACCTCCACATCTGACATGTGCACACACCAAAATAAAAGCATAAGGAAACAGATGAAAGGATGAATGAATTTTTAAAAAAAATACTGTTGTCCCAGCTCTGGATGCTGTGAGTCCAAGACGCACAGCAGCAGCAACTGCTGAAGCTGCTATGGAGAGGTCTGTTCCCGTCCTCATTCTGGGGCTTTTATGGCAAGCGTTGGTGTTTTGGTGTAGATTCACAGTGCAGATCCTTCCTTTTGTGGTCACAGTGCCTTTTCCCTATAAGAGCGTGTGTGTGTGTGTGTGTGTGTGTGTGTGTGTGTGTGTGTGTGTGTGTGTGTGTGTATGTGTGTATGTGTGTGTGTGTGTGTGTGTGTGTGTGTGTGTGTGTGTGGTGTGTCCGTGTGTGTCCCCAAATGTCTCCTCTCTCATAAGGACATCAGTCACCTTGGCACATCTTAATGAGTTTATCTAAACTAATTACATCTGCAATGGCAACCTGCATTATTGGGAGACACAAGTCAAATAGTAGCCAGCAAAGCGACGCTCACCAATCAAGGCAGGAAACAGATAATGTAGTCTATAAGCCACATGTTCATCTGATAAAACTCTAATAATAAAATGGAAAAGTTGCTCCCCAAATGCCACTGACCTGGGGAAAAATCAACAAGTCTAGATTGTGGCTTGCGGAAGACGACAGAGAAATGGGCTGTGAGACACTGGGGCCTGGAGTTAACTCGGGACCTGGTTCTAAGGGCCATGAGAATCTTCACAAGAGCTTACTCCTAGAGCCTCAGTTTCCCCACTTATGCAGCAGAGAAAAGAGCTCCTCTGCAGAAAGCAAGTCTGGAATTTCTACACAGGGGAAACAATCAGAGTGGAAAAGGAGATAAATGTGAACTCTATATAACACTTTACTGAGGGGGACTTTCTATTTCAAATGATAAGAGAAGCTCTTGTGAAATATTGGGTGGGAGTGCACTTTAAAAACAATATAAAGCTGCACAACTCACCATTGTACACGTCTGTGGATTGACTTTCAATTTTTTAAATGTTAGTAGTAATAGTAACTTCTAGCATAACAACTCTTATTTATCTACTATTTTTAAATTATTATCTTGATTCTGAATACATATTTATACATATATAATAAATACATGTAATCTTTGTTATGCTATATATGTTATGAGAAATTTAAAATTCAAGGCAAAAAATCACAAAAATTAATTGAAATTCAACTATAGGAGCTAAACCACAGATACCTTTTGTTCTCTTTTTGCTTTTATATCTTGTCAAAACTTTGTGTCGTGGCTGTTGTTGTTTATACACAAAGGGGTAAAGGAAGAGCTTCACACTGTGGCCAAACTTTATGCTATGTTGTGTAATTTTTAACTCTAACACTGTGTAATGAAAATCTCTCTGACTCAATAAATATTCCTCTTTAGTACCATTTTATAGACCCACATAGAATTCTACAGTATGGATGAACCATCATTTGTGTTAAAATTGCAGGCTATTTTCATCCTTTGTTATGACATGTAACAACATAATATCTGTCATGGAAGGTAAATTTTGACATATCTATGATAACATACTTTTAAGACCTATAAGTAAAACTGTCATTCAAAATCTTATAACATTTTCATGTGAGAAATGTATTATAAAATCTCCTTTCATTTCTTTTCATGTTCACCAAAATGGTTATTTTTTCTTTCATCTTTGAAAATTAGCTAGGAAAAATAAGGTATATCATAGTCATTTCAAAATGAAGCTCTTTGATTACAAGAAAAATTGCAGTTTCTTTAACAAATGTATCTATCATTCATTTATAATTTTTATGTGTCTATGAAATGTCCCCCTGCATTATAGGCCATTAAATTGTTATCTTCTCATTATAACTGTGCGTGTACTAAGGATTCTAATGCTTTATGGACCAGATATGTTGTAGGTAACTCCAAAGTGGTTATATGTACTATGGTCATGATAATTTTATAATATCTAGAAAATTTACTTTTTTCTGACAACAAATGTGGATATCTTTTATGATTCTTCAGGTTCAGAAAACACTAGCTGGCTGAGGAAAGCATGCAAATGATATTCTTAGTGGTGCTTGTTCCTATGTTACATTCCAATCCATTCTTTAATAATAAAATATGTATATATATGATCTTGAAAACTCAACTATAAAGACATGAACATGGATGAACACCTTACTCTCCTCAATCTCAAGTCAGATGTCACAGTGAAGTTCCACTCAGAATACATGTATATATGTACAAAACAGTTTTGTATTATCATTCTTGATTATCTAATTTTCTAAATTGTCTAAATGAACACATAATACATTTTAAAAGAAACAAAGATAAGGCCTTAAAAATGAAATAGAAATTTAATTCCAGTACATCTTGGGCAGCTCTCTAGAATTTTGTGGAGAAAGCAAGACAGAGACCCTTACAGGGAAGAAAAGCAGCTTATTTGTTTGAATATAATAATAAAAATACTCATTACATTCTTTAACAATTAGGTTACTATTCACTTGGAAAAGAACCAGCTAGTTTGGTTCTTGGCACACAATAGCTGCTCAACAAACATTAATTAATTAATTAGGCACTAGACAGTCTCCAGGAAACGTTGCTGGGGACTCGAAAGCCTTGACAAGGAACCTGAAGGACACAGGTGGTGTTGTCATTTCTCTGTCCAAGGAACAGTTGGGCATTTCACAGAGAAAGGAGGCCACAGGAGGTGAAAAGCTGGTGGTGCAGATGGTGTCAAAGAAGGATATTTAGATTTTTGGATCATGGTCTAAATAACCCTAAAATGATAAGCTTTGGGCTAGAAAAGAAACACATGTCAGCAGCACCAGGAACCATATGTTTGTCCAAAAATGAGCTATTCTGGTTAAAAGGTCCTGAAAAGGAGTGTGTGATCTCTGGACACTGGAGCTTTTCCCCTTCTCAATTAAGCAGAATTAAACCACATCACCGAACTGTTCAATTCTGTCACTTCTAAAACGAGGAGACAATGTTTCAGAGCCTTCTACTCTTAATAGTCAATGTATCGTGAAAGGAGAAATACAAGCTGGGTTATGTATTCACTTACTGTGGAGACCCAGCAAGCAGGTGAGACCTGGAAGGAATTCTAATATCAAGATATCCAGGGCTGTCAACAGAATTATACCGAAGAACAAACTGTGAAGTAATGACCATGGCTTCAGATGACTATGTGCCACTATGTGGAGTGTTGTAGAGAACAAAGAAATCTTGATATTATAAAAACTAAAGTGTAGCAAATGCAGCATCATGGTAGTCATCTTCGAACTCAGTAGGAAGCAACACAGAAGTGGAATGGTCTGACTGACGTGAAGGAAACAGAAGCAGGGTGTGTATGGGCAAATACACACCTTCTCAGAGACTCTTAAACGTTAGGGTGAAAGCATTCAATGGAATAGATGAACGGCGATAAGGGAAAGAACCAACCATAATGTTGTTCAGGCTGTGTAAGAGTCCAAACAATTACCCATCAGTGTGGTACAACCAATCTGAACATCCATCTCCCATAACTGGGAGAGACACCACCTACAAACAACTCAGAGAACACCCCAAGAGATTGTGCTGTCTTTCATCCCTGAGTTTAGCTACTGAATAGTTAAACTGATATGTGCTCATATTTGTGCAGACAAAAACAACACAGGATTCGCTTTAACACATATGTCCCACTTGGCATGATTTCTTTAGTCCAAATTTCTGCTAATAAAATTCTAAAAGTGCATGTTTCGTCTTTCAAAAATTGTAATTTGCATTTAATTTAAATACTTTACTGAAAATGTTTGTCTTAACTCTGTGTTCTACTAGTTTATATCATATTTTGCTTATTGCTGCCTTATGGGAATTTAACAACAGTTCAAAGCATTTTTCTATTCCTTGTGTATGAGACAGTGTCTCTTGCCTTTACACACAAAATCTATTTTAAATAGGCATTAAATTTGTAAAGTCACATAGAAATTTGAAATAAATGACTTACTGTGCCTCAGTATTTATCCTAAGGAGAACTCTGAGCCAGCCAGAATTTGTTCTTTGGGCGGAGAGCATTGTTCAAGACAGGGTATCTCTGTGTAGCCCTAGCTGTCCTAGAACTCATTATGTAGACCAGGCTGGCCTTGAACTCAGACAGTCCTGGGATTAAAGGGGTGCACCACCACCACCCAGCCTCCTTCTATTGCTTTGCACATGAATATTATGTGTAGTCATATTTTTTCTTCATCTGAGTAAATTTTGCCAGTAATTATATAGCCATAAATCTCTTGTTATTTTATTAATTCTATTCCATTTTATAGACTCCTTTAAGAGAATTTTCTGTAGCTCATAGATCTAGGTATCCCTGGCTTAGGAAACTTACATCTCTATCCTTTGTTTCATTTCAATTTCTTTGTCTATCTTATGCTGTCACATTTTTGTTTCTGCAGTGCTGAGGATGAAATCCAGTTTCTTACTTTTAAAAAAAAACAAACCTATAATTATTATCATTTTCTAAAATAAATAGACATATTTCATAATAAACATATATGCACGTGGTTTGGCCTCAGTCTCGAGTTAGGCTTCTGGTCCTGGCTCCCCCAGGGATTTCTCATTGGCCCCCTCCTGCTGTGGTGGGTCTGCTGTAAGACTGCTATTTTCTTCATCAAATGACGAGTAACCTCCCCATACAAGGTGTTTGTCAACAAGCATTTGGTTGTTGTTGTTCTCTTTAGTTTCTTGCCTTTGGTTCAGTGCACACATAGATACTTTCTAAGGTAGGATATGAAGTGATGGGCAGTGGGGGGGGATATGATCACAATGTATGATATACGTGTATCAAAATGTCTTTAAGAAACCCATTATATTGTACAATGAATACACACCAATAAAATAAACTTAAATGAATTCAATAGCTGATTAATGTACTCAATTATCTGATAGATGCAAGATTTGGGATAAGAAAACCATCTTCTCCTGAGAGTGGGAGAGGTAGCCCCACGGTCTCTCATGCAGTGGGGTGGGCAAGGGAGAGATACCCCCGTGCCCCTTGCCACCTAAGGCAGGTGGAAAAACGGGGCAGCTGGTCCTGCCCCTCACCAGCTGCAACACTCCAGAGAGTGGGCCCTGCACTTTGCCCAGGCAACACAGTAGAGCTGACCCCATTGACAGGGGCACACACAGGTGACCTGGTGCCATGGATGCACATGGCAGATGTGTCCCCACCCTTCATCTGCCATATGGTAGAATAGGAGAAGCAGAGACAACCTCCCCCTTCCCCTGCCCCTCACTGCCTATGGCAGGTGGGAGAGCTGGCCCTGAGGTCATGGCAGTGGGAGAGCTGGTCCTGCCCCTCACCAGCTGCAGCACTCGGGAGAGCTGGCCCTGCACCTTGCCTGGGCAACACGCTAGAGCTGACTCTGTTGGCGGGCGTTGAGTGAGCCAGGCTGTGAGCATGAGAGCAGGAGAGCTTCCCTGCACCTTATTCATATGCCATGGGTGGAAATGGGAAGAGAAATATGCCCCCACACTCTTTGCCACCAGCAGCAGGCCGGAGAGCTAGCCTCTTGGGCATGAGAATGGAAGAGCTGGTCCTGCCCCTCACCAAGTGCAGCAATCCAGAGAGAGGGCCCTGCAGCTCACCTGGACAAAACAGAAGAGCTGGCCCTGTAAGTGTGGGTGAACTTGATCTGAAGGTATGGGAACAGAAGAACTAGCCCCCTACTCCTTGCTACACTGGGTGAACTAGCTGGGGCAGTGCAGAGAGCTCACATTGGTGGTGACCATGAGAGACAGCTGATTGGCTGGCTGACTAACCCAGCCACCACCCAGGCTCAGAACCAGGACCACAAGGTAGCCCACCCCAGCACCCACCTCATCTATGAACTGCCGAAGCAATGTGAAGGGGGCAGTCCTGCAGATCCAAAGCTTCAGAATCTCCATGACACAGGACAACAACAGAATATCCAAGAGGAGTCCCAGTGAGGGCCCAGTATTGATGGTGTAGCAGAAGCCAGAGGCCTCGAACCAGACCGATGACTCGCTGCAATCAAGAGTTACAAGTAAAGATGTATGAACTAAAGAGTAAACTGTGTGACTGACTGGACCACACCACAGCTTCCATGCCAAGATTGTTTTTTATTTGTTTTTTTTGGTTTGGTTTTCGCTTTTTTGTTTGTGTGGGTTTTTTGTTGTTGTTGTTGTTGTTTTTTACTTTTGTTTTTGGTTTTTTTTGGGGGGTTACTTTTAAACTTTGTGGTGGGGGGGTGTTTGCAAGGACAGGGGGAGGAAGCAAGGGGATGGAGAGATGAGTGGGTTTGGGGTGGATGATGTGAAATTCCCGAAGAATCAATAAAAAGTTTTTCAAAACTTATCCTCTTTTATGCCATGCTTTTTCTTGATGCTGCATTATACAAGAACTCAGATACAGGCTGGGGAGAGGGTTCAGTGGAGTAAGCTGCTGCCTCCAAGACTCAGGACCTGAGTTCAGTTTCCACATGGCAGAAGGAAAAACTGACTCCCACAAATTGTCCTTTGCCCTCCACACATGCACTGGGACACAGGTGTGCCATGGCACATGCACACACATGAACACACACAATAAATAAGTAAAACGCTTAAAAAGAATAGTCAAATGTACCCAGACATTGGATTGTGACCAAGGAGACTCGAGTGTCTATGTCTAGCTCACAATGGCAGTCTATTCTATACCTACTGTATACCTATTCTGGGCCTGCTGCTGTGTAACAGAGGAGGTTTCACAGTAAAACTAAAACCAAAGATAGTTCACTTTAAAAAAATGCTGTTGGCATTATGGAGTGTGGAGGGCTTCTGCAAATACAGTTACACAATGAAATAAGTACAAGGATTTCTTTCACTTTTGTAATGAATGTTTAATAATTCTCCTCCCTTTGGCATTCTTATTTTCTGTTTTAAAAAGTCTATGGAGTGCCGGGCGGTGGTGGCGCACGCCTTTAATCCCAGCACTTGGGAGGCAGAGGCAGGCAGATCTCTGTGAGTTCGAGGCCAGCCTGGGCTACCAAGTGAGTTCCAGGAAAGGCGCAAAGCTACATAGAGAAACCCTGTCTCGAAAAAAAAAAAAAAAAAAAAAAAAAAAGTCTATGGAGTTTGGACACTACAAGTGGAACACAGCATGAAAAGTGGTCTTCTGTATCACGTCAGGCACTGATGAAGCGGCCCCATTTTCAACACTGTCCATCAGCAATTAAACATGGGGTAAAAACAGACGAGCTAGGCAAATAAATAAATTGCTTTTGGCAATGCCCAAATACTTGAAAACAGAATTTTGTACTTGAATTAAAAACTAATTCTTCTAAGCAACAATGACATTAAAAATGCACAGTGTGTCTCCTTTGTTCCTTCCCTGATCCTGAGGTGGTGAGAGAGCCCTTCCTGTTTGTTATTCAGTCCTGACTCTGGGTACACACGAGCACCTTCAACTCTACATAGAAAAGTCTGGAAGCATTGTGTAAGCTACCATTACCCTTCCCTCTAAGTCCTGTTAATATTTAATAACTGTCCAGCTGTCTAAACCCATCAGCCTGACCTCACAGACTCTGCAGGATTCACTGTGAGATTTTCTGAATTTTATTTCTTCTCTTTTCTTTTTTCTTTTAACATTTTTGCAGCACTGTATAGAAGCAACCATCTTGTTAAATAAGAAACACAGAGCCAATGCAGAGATGAAAGCCCAAGAGGTCAGAGCTAAGAGCTAAAAACCTTACCCTTCACTGCTGCTGCTGTCCTCTTCAGCAAGAGACCTACTTCCTGTCTGTTTGTCTTTTTTATAGACTTTCTATTCTGCCTTCTCATTGGTTGTAAACCCAACCACATGACCTCCTCATCACTGCCTGTCTGTACAGACCTCCAGTTCTTCTATGGTTGGTAATGAGATTAAAGGTGTGTGTCTCCATGCTGGCTGTATCCTTGAATACACAGAGATCCGCGTAGCTCTGCCTCCCAAGAGCTGGGATTAAAGGCGTGCACCACCACCGCCCATCTTCTGCTATGGCTTGCTATTAGCTTTGACCCCCAGGCAACTTTATTTATTAACATACAAATAAAATCACATTTCAGTACAATTAAAATATCACCATAGCACTGAATATTGAACCCAAAGCCTCCAATGTGCTAGGCAATAGCACTACCACTGAGCTACATCCCCAGGAGATTTTCTGATTTCTAACTGCAAACAGACAGATTTTTTTTTTATATTCTATCACCTAACAACTGATCAAACATTGGTGTACCCATTCTAAGATTATTTATCATATACCTTTTAGTTTAAACAAAAAACAAGTAATTCAGAGAAGTCACTCCAAATTCACTTAGATTTTAATATCTTAGTTTTTATTTTTCTAAATATAAATCATTAGTTTAATAATGTTAATTAAGTAAATTGAGAACATACAAATTTATGTATGCAATCAAGATAGTTTGACATCTTAGTCATTCAATATTTACTCTAACTTTACCATATACACAACATTGTACTAAATTATATGAGTACATTAGTGAGGAAGAATTCATCCACACCCTTATAGAAGACACTAAGCAGTTTGATTCACAGCTCCAAAAGAGTATTCAGGATATTACAAAAGAATTCAATATAAGGTTCACCTAAGAAATTGATAAATCCCATGCAGGCAGAGATCTGTTCACAGATCTTCTGCACTGAGTGGGTATGTGTGGATACTTACATATACATCTCTGTGTGCTCCATTAATAAACAAGGATAGAAATACAAGCAAGTAAGCAAGGAATAAACAAAATACTAAATTTAGAATTTAAAATGTGGCTTGGCAAGAGGGCTCAGTATATAAGAGCAAGTACCACCAATCCAGGTGACCTGAGTGTGATCACACAAACCTACATATTGGAAGGAGAAAAGTGACTCCTGAAAACTATCTCCTGACTGCTACCTGTCACACATACCCCACACATACACACATCATATCACACACACACACACACACACACACACACACACACACACACACACACACACACACACACACACACACAGAGGCATGCATCCACAAATAACACACACACCATGAATACCACATACACACACACACACAGAAAACATAATACACACACACACACACACACACACACATTTTAAAACATTTTTTAAGAGAATTAGGAATGTAAGAGTAAGAAGAAACCATTAAAAGATTTTTAGCCAGGGGTGGACCATAACCATATTTGCATATTTAAATCTTTCTGCATTTATAGACTAGATAAAGGTATGAAAGGTGCCCGCAGTAAACAATCCAGATGCTGTGTAAGTCACCTAAAGGAAAGATGAAGGCAAGGGACCAGAGTGTGACACTGGGGCTAAAGATGAGTGGGGAAGAATGGACAAAGAAAATGTGGTGCAATGTACACAATGGAGAATTACTTGGCTGTCAAAAACAAAGACATCATGAAATTTGCTGGCAAAGTGGATGGAACTTGAAAAGATCATCCTGTGTGAGGTAACCCAGACCCAGAAAGACAAACACGGTATGTGTTTGTCATTTACTCATAAATGGATATTAGCTGTAAAGCAAAAGATAACCATGCTACAATCCACAGACCCAGGAAACTAGTAACAAGGAGGGCTCATGCAGGGGACATGAATCTCACTGTGAAGAAGAAATGGAATGGACACTGTCAGCGGATGTGGGGTGGGGGGTGAGGGGGTCTGGAAGTGGGGGTGGGGATGGGAGCAGGAGGGATCAGGTGGGGGAGGATGAAGGGAGGGAGTACTGGGAGAGACAACTGGAATCCAGGGATTCTCTGGGATCTATGAGCAATCTATGAGGGTGACGCTAGCTAAGACTCCTAGAAATGGGGGATATAGAGCCTGAACCGGCCATCTCCTGAAACCAGACAAGACTTCCAGTGGAGAGCCTAGGACACCAACCCAGCCACAAACCCTTTGACCTACAGTTTATCCTGACTACGAGATGTGTAGGGGTAAATATGGCACAGAAATTGTGGGGCTGACTAACTAAGGACTGGCCCAGCTGGAAACCCATAACCTGAGAGGGAGCTCACCACTGAGGCCAGGACCCAGAAGCAGGATACCCCAGGGATCTAGGATAGAACCAAACATGACTGGTTAAAAAAAAAAGTCAATGCGATGATTCCTAATGATATTCTGCTATACTCAGAGATTGGTGCCTAGCCCAATAGTCATTAGAGAGGATTTACAATGCAACTAATGGAAACAGATGCAGAGACTCACAGCCAAACATTAGACAGAGTTCTGGGAATCCTGCTGAACAGGAGGAGAAAGGATTGTAGGAGCCAGAGGGGTCAAGACACCACAAGAAAACCCACAGAATCAACTAACCTGGGCTCATGGGAGCTCACAGAGACTGAACCAACAACCAGGGAATCTGTATGGGACTGATCAAGGCACTCTGCATATGTCACAGTGTGTAGTTTCATCTTCTTGTGGAACTCCTAACAGTGACAACTGTCTCTGACTCTGTTGCCTGCTTTTGGGACCCATTCCTCCTATGAGATTGCTTCATCTAGCCTTAATAGAAGAGCAAGGTGGCTAGTCTCATTATATCATTACAACTTGATATACCATGGCTGGCTGATATGCATGGGAGGCCCAGCCATATCTGAAGAGAAACAGTGAGGGAGGAGTGGATAGAGGGAGGGGGAAGAATTGTGAAGAGAGAAGGGAGAGGAAGCTTTGGTTGAGATTTAAAAAAAAGAAGAAGGAAGGAAGGAAGGAGAGGAGGAAGAAAGGAAGGAAAGAAGGAAGGAAAAGGAGGGGAAGGAGGAAGGAAGGAAGGAAGAAAGAAAGAAAAGAAAGAAAGAAAGAAAGAAAGAAAGAAAGAAAGAAAGAAAGAGAAAAGTAGGTGAGGAAATTGACAGCTGGAGCATAGAACTTACGTCATTTGCTCATTGTTTAAGTAAGAAGAGGGAGAAGGAGGGGACAGCAAGGTTCATGCTAAGATTTCTGGCTTTTTCAGCTAAAGAGATGGAATAACACTTGCTGAGAAAGGAATAGAGGACACTTGGGGGAGGCAATACAAGAGTAAGAATTTGAGTTTGAAGCAGATTTGTGAGCAGGGACTGGTTAAGAAATTACACTATAAACACAGTATATGTGAGTTTGAGGTGCTTCTGGCAAAGCTATCCAACATGCAGATGGCACGCAGGTCAAGAATCGTGGGAGCAGGCCTAGCCTTGAACAGACTTGATAAACATTTGAAGGTGCATACTTAATGAAGCAGTGAGTGAGGGGGTCACATACTTCAGAAGGAAGGGACAGAAGGAGGAAGGGAGGGAGGGGGAGGGAGGCAGGGAAGAGGGACGGACGGACAGAAAGATTGACATAGATTCCTATGTTGTTACAATATTTAGGTCTGATTAAAATATATGGTCCTACTGAGAGGCATCAACGTAAAGTAAAACCCCAAATAGTCTGCTGTTGTGGAAACCAGAGGGCAAGTTTCCCAAGAAAGAAGGAAGATTCAACAGAATTGAGTGCTGAGGAGGCCAATGAAGGAAGGACTGAGAATTGATTGTAGGACTAAGCGACAGTGAATCCATTGGCACAGGCGATGAGTGTAATAATGATGAAAAAAAGAAGTGTCAGAGAAGACTGAGTAAAGAGCAAAACGGAAACCATGTGTAGGATTTATTTGAGA
The DNA here is from genome assembly GCF_004664715.2 of Peromyscus leucopus. Lineage (NCBI taxonomy): Eukaryota > Metazoa > Chordata > Mammalia > Rodentia > Cricetidae > Peromyscus > Peromyscus leucopus. The sequence continues at coordinate 59,945,621 of NC_051064.1, read as the reverse complement.
AGTTTTATTATAAATGGCAGACATCCGCACAGAGAAATCCAAGGCAGGTTGAGATGTTTTTGATATGGGAAAGACATTATCATCTTACACATGTATGTAAAGTTGTAGCAACAGATCATGTTGAAGACTCATAAACAAGGAGGTATGGACTTAACAAAGGCAGCAAAATAGATTTGCAGAAGTTCATGGAAAATGTGGACTTAAGGGCAGCAAAAATACGTTTGCAGAAGTTTATGGAAACGTGGACTTGTCCTGGGATGTAGGAAGCATATGAAACCTCTGGGAATTGGGGTAGGGATAGGAAAAGATCACAGCAGGAAACCAAGGAGAAGGAAGGTTAAAAAGCAGCTGTGGGCTTAGTGTGTGACTTGCCACGGAAACTGATGAGTGTAGACCAGCTGGGACTGACAACCACAGATTTCGAGTGATGTGAGTTTGGTTAGATGAGTTTTTGCTGACAGCAGATAGCTGAGTGCAGGCAAGGTAAAGAAAGGCAGTTAGGCTAATCCAGGCTAATACCTGTCGCCAGAGAGATATGTCACACAGCGAAGGGACAGAAGAGTATAATGTACTCGAGGTTCACCCATGCTGAGCAGCATTCCACGCTCTATGCATACTGTTTTTATCCATGTTCCAGTTAACAGATACTATAATCTGGGGACTCTTGGAACTGTTATCAATAATGTTATTATGAACATTTGCATACAAATCTTTTCTTGGGTACCAAGGAGTGGAATTGCAGTGACATCTGACAAATATATGTTTAAAAATTTTGAATAAAGTATGGAACCACTTCATAGAATGGCTATGCCCCTTCTCCATCCCCTAGTAACACATGAGGGTTGTAGGGTCCTCCTACTTTCCAACACAATATTGTTGGAATATTTGATTGCTGCCATCTTTCTGAGTGCGTAGTGTCGTCTCGCTGAGACTTTCATTCGATAACTTCTAATAAGTTTTAATATGTGCTCTCGCCATTATCCTCAACTTGGTTAGGATTATTCCATTTTCTTCTAATATGTCATCAAACAATTTGTGCTTGAACTTCTGCTTTCTTTGATAGTACAGTAGAGGTGCATTGCTGTTTCGTGCTGAAAATTATATATAAATTTGGGGATGAATTTTCTGGGTTTTTTTTTTCATTCTTCTCTCATATATTACATCCCTAGTTCAATTTCCCCTCCCTCCCCTCTCTCAGCCTCTCCCCTGCCACTTCCCCTAACCCTCAGAAAGGGCAGGCCTCTCAGAGATATCAACCAAACTCAGCATAACAAGTTACAATAAGACCAGGCACATACCATCACATCAAGGCTGGATGAGGCAACCCAGTAGGAGGAAAAGGGTCCCACAAGGAGGCAAAAGAATCAGAGATAGTACCTACTTCCACTGTTAGAAATCCTACAAGAACACCAAGTTACTCAGCATTAACAAATAAGCAAAGGACCTAGGTCAGACCCCTAGAGGCTCCCTGATCTCTGCAAGCCCCTATGAATCTCAGTCAGTTGATTCTATGGGCCGTGTTGTCATGGTCTCCTCTGGTTCCTCTGATCCTTCCCAGGACTCCCCAGGAGTCTCCTAATGTTTGGCTGTGGGACTCTGCATCAGTTGCTGAATAAATTCTCTCTGGTCTCTTTGATGACAATTCTGCTAGGTTCCAGTCCCAGCACACTTTGCAGGTAGGACTGTAAGTTGAAGGTTTTGTGACTGGGCTGGTGTTCCAGTCCCTGTACTTGAGGCCTTGCCTGGTAACAAAAGATGGCTGGTTCAGGCTCTGTATCCCCCATTACTAGGAGTCTTTGCTAGGGTTATCCTCGTAGATTCCAGGGAGTGTCCATTGTACTAGGTTTCTACCTTGCCCGCCCCCAAATGTTCCAATTCCAGTCGTTTCTCCTAGTGTTTTCTCCCTCCCTTCCTGCATCCCTCCTATTCCCAGTCCCAAATGCCCCTAGTAATGCCACGAAATCTATTCTATTTCCCCTTCCCAGGGAGATCCTTGTGTCCTTTAAGCCCTCTTTGTTACTTAGCTACTATGAGATGATCCTTCTATACACTGTGAATACGCATTACTCTCATTGGTTAATAAGGAATCTGTTTGGCTCATAACCAGCAGGATAAGGTTAGGCAGAAAACCAAACTAAGGAGAGGAAGAAGAAGGGCTGAGCGAAGGAGAGATGCAAGGAGCCGCCCAGGAAGCAAAATGCCAGAGAACAGGTTAAGCCAGGGCTACATGGCAATACATAGATGAATAGAAATGGGTTAATTTAAATGTAAGAGCTAGTTAATAATAAGCCTGAGCTAATGCCAAGCATTTTGTAATTAATATAAGCTTTTGTGTGTTTATTTGGGACCAGGCAGATGGGACAGAAAACTCTGCCTCTGGTTATACTTAGCCTCTCTGGATCTGTGGACTATAGCATAATTATCTTTTACTTTACAGCTAATATCCACTTATGAGTGATTACATATCATGTTTGTCTTTCTAGATATGGATTATCTGACCCAGGATGATTTTTTATTCCACCCATTTGCCTTCAAATTTCCTGATGTCATAGTTTTTAACAGCTGAATAGTACTTCGTTGTGTAATTGTACCACATATTCTTTATCCATTCTTAGGTTGAGGGACACCTAGGTTGTTTCCAGTTTCTGGCTATTATGAATAAAGCTGCTATGAACATAGTTGAGCAAGTGCCCTTGTGGTAGAATGGAGCATCTTTGGGTATATGCTCAGCAGTGGTATAGCTTCGTCTTGAGGTTGATCAAATCACAACTTTCTGAAAAACTGCCACATTGATTTCCACGGCATCTGTACAAGTTTGCATTCCCACCAGCAATGGAGGAGTGTTCCTTGCTCCACATCCTCTCCAGCATGAGCTGTCACTTGTGTTTTTGATCTTAGCCATTCTGACAGGTGTAAGATAGAATCTCAAAGTAGTTTTGACTGAATTTTCCTGATGGCTAGGGATGTTGAACATTTCTTTATTTCTTGGCCATTTGAGATTCCTTTGTTGAGAATTCTCTGTTTAGATCTGTACCCCAGTTTTTAACTGGATTATTTAGTTCATTGATGTCTAGTTTCTTGAGTTCTTTATATATTTTGGATATTAGTCCTCTGTCGGATGTGGAGTTAGTGAATATCTTTTCCCATTCTGTGGGCTGCCATTTTTCTGAAAATTATTCTTAAGATTGTGTTTTTCTGTCTCTATTTTATTTTTATTTTATCTTCAGAATCACTTCATAACTTCTATGTCAGAATCCATTCCTTTTTTTTTTTTTTTCCTGTTTCATCTTTGGAAAAGGATGATGACTTTAAACTGAACTGCTAGTTAACTGGTGGTGATTTGATTAAGATCCCAGACTCCTCCCTGACAACACTACTGATGATAAGTCACTACTGAATTCTAACAAGAAGGAAATCTCCATAGCCTTGTAGGCTGCAAGGAGGGGTTGGGACTGGGGAAGTCTCAGCAATCACATTTTCAGATCTACCCTTTTGTTGAGAAGCCAACTCACAGTGCGCCTCCCTTCACTGGACTCCGTGTGACCAGGGGGGTTTCTGTTCCTGATATTATTCCCTATGATTTGGGGGCCTACCCTCATCTCATTAGTGAGAAATCATGTCAGGCCAAGAGAGGATGTGTGCTGGCGTCCCGTTTGGCGTGGCCCTGTCACTCTTGCAGCCCCATCACAGCCACAGCCACACTCCACTGCTCTGTTATGAATGAAGAGTTCTGGGTGGCATGTTGCTCACTGTCCCTTCCTCCTTTGTTCATGAAATGCACTCCTCTCAGCAGGATTTTCACGTTGGGTACACGAGTCCTTTAGACCTGCAGACTTTCCACTGCATTAAAAAAAATTGTTTAATGCAATTTATTTTCCATTTGTCCTTATTCAGCTTGTTTATTTGTGAAGGGGTGTGTGTGTGTGTGTGTGTGTGTGTGTGTGTGTGTGTGTGTGTAAAGATCAAACCCTGGCCTTTGTTTGTACTGTGCTCTCAGGCCTGCCCTGATCTCTTTGGCTTATATTTATCAATATTTTGGGATCATTTTTCTTTCATGTTTCTCAATTTCCCATCATTTTTGTGGTTTGTGTCCTGTTGTTTTTTTTTTTTTTTTTTTTCAGTATTCCGAGAAAGTACTGGAAATTGTCTTCTGCATCTCTCGCATAATAATAAAAATCTCCTTTGCTTCATGTCCTTCTAGTTCTCTCTCCTCTCCTCCTCTCCATACCCCACCGTGTACGTGTTTGTGTATTTTAATTTGAAACGTTCTGTAGCCTAGGCTGGCCTGGAACTCACTGTCACCCCAGACTATCCTCAGACTCACATCCGTCTCTCTGCCTTGACCTCCTGAGCACTGAGATAATAGGCCTGGATGGTGTCCAGCCTTGAGTTTGGCAGGTAGACCTACCGCACCCCTGCTTTTGTCTCCCTGTTTATTGACTTGGTATTTCACCACACTGTGAACTAACTGTGATGACAGCAGCTCCTTTTTTCCTGACTTTAACTGAAATTTATTTAGCTGTGTATCCTGTGAATCCCCCACCCTCACTTTCTGCTTTTAAATCTAAAATTATGCTTTGAATCTAATTAAACACTAATCTGGGTCTTTATTTCTTATGCCTTGAAAGAATCTCTTTATTCACCTTGATACAATCCATCACTATATTAAATTTGACCTTTTATCATAGAGCTGCTAAAATGCTAAAAATTTAGTTAATCTCCTTAAAAGATGCTGTCAAAATACCCTAAAATCCCTACAGCAAATCTTTACCAAAACCACCTTTCTGCTTCTGCGTCTCATGCTTTTGTTTTTGCATCCTGGCTTTGAAAGTCCCATATTGGATTCCTGCTTCACTGTAGTACAGGAGGTCTACCAAGCACTAGGTTTTCACTCACCACCTGCCTGGTGGGGCAGTATCGCTCCCATCTTAACCATAAATGTGGCTTTATGGTCTTTCACATCACAGCTCAGAAAAACAGCCACGGGAGGATGGAAACTCTACGTGTTTGTCCTCATGTGTGGTCACACAGCTGAGTTCATCTTTGTCTTGGGAGTCTTATTCCTAGCCCAGCATCTACAGTAGTAAAATGGCTTGGGCCTCCCAAGCCTCCATCCTGAATCATCTACTGGATGCACAAGTTTTTGCTTTTGTTTTTTTTAATTAAGAAATTTTTTTATTCATTTCATATACTGATCACAGATCCCCCTCTTCCCTCCTCCCACCCCTCCAGCCTTCCCCCACCCAACCCACCCCCCATTTCTTCCTACAAGAAGGTAAGACCTCCCAGGGGGAGTCAGCAGAGCCTGGTACATTCTTCAGAGGCAGATGCACAAAGTCTTACTGGCTCCCAGCCTGTACTGCATGTGGGGACTGAGGCTGTTGTCCAGGGTTTGAGTCCCAAGACAGCAGAGGAAGTGCGGGGTGGCTTGCTCTCTGGCTGTATCCCAGCTCACTCTTCAGTCTCCTCAAAATGGCAAGGAAGTGTGTTTTATCAGTTACTATTAACCCAGAAAGGACGTGGTGAATCAGCCAGTGGTTTTTCTTCATCTTTAAACCATTCTTAGCTCCCCAAAGACATACCAGTTGGTTTATTGTGTGTACTCAGTACCATTCTCTCTTTACTGGAGGAAAGATCATATCCCACCAACAAATCTTAAACTCTCAGAATTGCTTTTATGTAATATACCAAATCCTGAAGGAGAGAGAGAGATATTCACAACATGCACAGCTAAATAAGCTCTGTTAAAGTCAGGGAAATGATGAACTAATATCATCACAAGTGAATCCTTAATTCCTGGTGTGGGGAAATGAGTGCAATGAGATGGGAAGAAACGGAGAATGGCAAAGTCAACAAGTGGGAAAGTACCATGTGGGGTCGAGATCTATTTGAGAATGGCATGGAAATGGGATATAAACCTACAGGAACTGATGAAACAGTTCAGTATGTCATGATTTATAGTTGAGAGGAATACACTGAACACAGTATAGGAGCTTGTTAACTTTTTGATTATGTCTGTTGTCTCTCTGCGTCTCTGTCTCTCTCTGTCTTTCTCACTGTCTCTGTCTGTCTGTCTCTCTATCTCCATGTGAGTGTGTGTGAGTGTGTGTGTGTGTGTGTGTGTGTGTGTGTGTGTGTGTGTGTGTTACAAGGCTATCAAAATGTCTACAGTGGTTATCTCTTTGGTGATAACATAACAAATGTCCTGCCTTTCCCTTATCTGTAGTTTCCAAATTCTCTACAGTGAGCAGTCATTGGTTCTATAATGGAAAGATAAATTTTTAAATGATGAAATGACAAGGAGTAATAAAATGCCTGGCTATGCTAGTCACTTCTCTATAATTCATCTTAGTGAATATTTAGGAATGCATTCAGAAAACCTTTCTGAAAATAGTTTTTCATGTTAAAAAAAAAAAACAGATTACTTATTTTGATGTAGGTAGGCTCTCTCATAAAGCACAAAGTGCATCTAACCAAGCATAAAAACAGCCAGAAGAATAAACACAAGAGCAAAGGACTGAAATCTTTCACAAAAGCTTTGCAGGTTTGGCTTTAATAACAGCAGAACCTTTCAGTGCTAAATGTGTGCTTGGCTGTGAAGCTGGGGTGAAGCATTAGGAAGCCCTTGGACCTTCAGCATGCTCTCCTCGCCTTACAGACTCCCAGTCTCACCTCTGCCTGGAAGCCTGGGGAAATGCAACATGTCCTCAGAGTTCAAGAGCTATTTCTAAAACCAAATGGCAAAACGACTTTCCAGGGTCACTCAGCTATTTCTCAGGATACAGAGACCTGGCATCTGGTGCTGAGTCTCCAAGTGCAGATTGAATTTTAAGTTAGCAAATATCTGGTGGAATAGACCGTGTGTTTGAGGCACTTGACACAGAATGTAGCTGATTTAACTCTAACATCTCCAAAAGGTAAGTTTGTTCTTTCCAGGACAGCTATGAGGACACCTAGGCTCTGTGAAGTGATGACTCTCACTCATGACAAGAGCCAGGTGGGTAATGCAGTGTGTCCCACAAAACAAAGGAACAAATCAAGGCCTATGGCAGAACTAGACTGACACCAGATGTTAAGACTGAGGCTGTAGGTAAGGTCTGATAACTGTTGGGTGTCAGCCCTGGCACTACCTTCCTGGGGTAGATGGTCCAAACATTAAATGGACACTTTCCTTAGATCTTAAATAGTAGAAAGAACTGTAAGAGAACAGCATGAGTGAAGTGTGAGATGTCACAGCCTATCTGAAGGTTCTGACCCAGGCAAAAGCCCTGAGGATGAAAAAAGGAATCAAATGTCAGCTGTTCCTCCTCCTCCTCTTCTTTCTTGTCCTCACCCTTCTCCTCCTCTTCTTCTTTCTCATCCTCTTCTTCCTCCTCTTCTTTCTCTTCCTCCTTTAGGAGGTACTGCGATGGGAATTAAAGCTAGGGCCTCACACATGCTAGGTGTGTGCTCTACCATTTCAATATACTCCCAGTCCACAACCTTTTAAATATTTTTTTAAATTATGCATATGTGTGTGTGTGGGTGCACATGAGTGCAGGTACCCCCAGAGGTCAGAGGCATAGAACGCCTGAAGCTGGAGTTATAGGCAGTTGTGAGCATCCCAGTGTGGGTGCTGGGAACCATATTCAGCCTCCCCAAAAGAGCAGTCAGTGTACTTAAGCACCAATCATCTATCCAGCCCCTCAACTTCTTTTCTTTTTATTTTATTTATTTATTTATTTATTTATTTATTTATTTATTTATTTATTTATTTTTAGTTTCTGTGGCCAACACTGAGAAAAGCCTAGAAAAAGACCAGCATAAGCACAGTATAGTAAGTGACTCATGTGCCACCCTTGCTTTCCTTACGCCTTATCCTTTGAAATCAAGATGTGACCAGGACTGGGCCACTTTAGGGCATTCAGACAGAATATATCCCCCACTTTATGCTGCATTTGGAGACTCCTCACATTTCCTTGTCCCTAGTTATCCTCCAACATGAAACCAGTAGCAAAGCATCTGTGTTCCTAGTCCAGCTTCGCCTTTCTCTCTGATAGCAGCAGGGAAAGAGCCTCTACTTTTTAAGAGCTCTTGTGATTAGATTGTCTCACACATAAGGCTGTGAGTTCAGCCCCTGGTACAGCAAAGACAGAAAGAAATGATGGAGACTGGAGAAATGGTTCTGTGTTTAGACAGAGTGCTTGCTGCGTGGAGATCTGGGTTCAGTCTCTAGAACCCACACAGCCACTCACAACCATCTGTAACTCGGTCCCAGGGATTCCGATGCTCTATACTGGCCTCCAAGAGCACTTTATGCACACAGTGCAAAGATATCCATGCTGACAAGAGAGTATATGCATAAAATAACTATAAAAAGAAGTGATAAAGACATAGAAATGTTCATTGCTCTGATTTAACTAATGCATATTATATGAAAGTATTGAAACACCATGTTATAATCCACAAATACCCTCAACTGTGACATGCCTACCATAAAGAAAATACATTTAAACAGGATGAGTTACTATAAGCATAATTGTAAATAGTCAATTTCCAGGAATCACGCTGTGTCACTGAAACTTTATATCCATTTTAAATAGAAGTTCCTTATTTGAACTTTCTCCCAACTTCTAGCAACCTCTCTATGAGGCTGACTAACTCGAGCCCCAAGCAGGTGGACTGTTGCAGTTTATGTCCTTCTCCACCATTTCACTTAGCATAATGTCTTCATCAAACTGTACGCGATTATGTGCAGTTTTCTATACATGAGCTGTACTGTGATAAAGCTGGGTTTAAGATGAGATGTTAGCATACATGACACTGTGTAAGTGTTAGCTATTCTTGTTACAACTGCTATTATCACAGTTCTCAGTCTGGCCCAAGTCAGTTAGCTAACAGAATTGTAGGAGGGAAACAGAAGCAATTCTAGTTGCAAAATTAATTGTGGCTATTATCGCTGAATTTTCTCCCAGCAAAAAGCAGGTGAGGCTCATGGCCATGACCCTTGCAACAGTGAATCTGAGTTTCACTTGAAGTTGGTAATTCTCCAGGCAAACTGAAAGGCCATTGATTTCTTATCCAGCCCAACACATAAAAATTGATGTGTAATATCAACTTTTAAGAACCGAACTTGTACCCAATGGATAGCTTCTTGATGTTTAGTAATCCAGTGACTTCCTTGATCATCAAAGCCCTTCCCCAGGTTAAGTTGGAACAGAAATAAATATTAGGGAGCACCCACTACATCTTGGAAGTTAGTGTTAAAAGTTGGTATCTTTGGATTCATGTAAAAACTGACATTGAAAGAGACAAAATAATTAATCCAACATAGCAAGGCTTAGTGAGAGGCCACACTGTGTTCTTAGGAGACATCTACCTGGCCTTCTGACACCAAAGCCCATGGTCTTTTCATAATCTATATCTTCTCATGAGACCCTGGATATGAGGAGAGATGCCTCTAGCCAAAGTCTACCAAGAAGAAGAGAACTATGAGTTCGAGGATGTCAAAGCAGCTATCAATTCTCTTAACACATCCAAAGGTGGGAGTAAAATCACTAACATGCAGATAAGGATGTCAATCTCAGTACAAGTTAATACACTGGGCCCACAATCCTTTGTTGTGAGCACTAGGGGAGTGGATCAGCATTCTTGGCTTCCCACTATCCACCAGATGCCAGTGGCAGCATGCCCACACCAGTTGCTACAAACAAAAATGTCTGCAGGGGTAATGTTCACAAGGGAACAAAATCATTCCTCCTTGAGAAACCCTGCCCAGGGCCAACACTTCACAATTCTGCATGCAGAAAGGAATTAACTGATGAATAGAAACAGCCTGGGTCAACATTAGTCTGAGGACAATTAAGGGCTGAACCAAGGATGAAAATGAGAAGATTTATTTCTGTGTCCTGTCTTCCATGTGAGGCACTGAGCTGACTGGCCCGAAGCTAAGCAGCGAATACCAGAGAGTTGTTGATCCACACAGCCAAGCTGTGCTTTACTTAGTTTTCTGGTGACATTACTGATGGCTGAGCGGACAAGTTAATCAGAGAGCTACTACTTACGATGTTGTTTTTGCAAGTGTTTCTGTCCTACGTATAAAGGTAAGGGCATAAATCTCCTTCAGTCTTGACACACATACAATCACATTTATATAAGCAACATTTCTAGATATATAAGATATATGTATGACACACACATATACACACACAAACTGTATAATAAACAAAACATATACCTATTCAGTATCATCTTCTGGAGGTTATCTCACGGGGGTCAAAGCAGTGTCCATTGGAGTCAATGGCTCAAGCTTAGGAATTCTTTTCTATACCCGAATTGGTGTTCTGCCAAGTGACCTTAAACAAGTTTATCTAAGTTCCTTGTGTCTCAGTTTCTGCATCTGTCAAACAGGGACAATAACAATACCTTACCAGGATCTAACTCCTGCCTTATAAGTCCAGCACTTGAGAGGTGGCAGGCAGAAGGAGCATGAGTTCAAGGCTCTGTGAGAACCTGTCTCAACAAAACAAAAACAAAATCAATATTATTTTACCCATATTGTTAACAATTAAATAAGTAAATACTTCTATTCAACATGCTATGCACTGTGGAAAGTGCCTAACAGATAACAGGTAGTCAGTTTTTATTAACTAGTGCTGTGATACTGGCATCACTATTTAAAGATAATATGCATTTTAGACAAAACATCGCTAGTTATTTCATAGTCTTATTCTTTTACTTGGTGATAGATCATAAACATCTTCACATCACTAAACCTTTTACTTGATCCTTTATGATATAGATCTACATTGTTTAACATAAATTGCTTTTCCCGTGTGTGTGTGTGTGTGTGTGTGTGTGTGTGTGTGTGTGTGTGCACATGTACATGTTCATCTGTGTACACATATGTCTGTAGGTGCATTCAGCCATGTGTGTGGGTGGACACGAAGGTCAGAGGTAGATGTGGAGAGTCATCCTCATTGCTCTCCTCTTATATGTTGAGGCAGGTCTCACAGAACTGGCAGCTCAGTGTAGATGGCCAGTGAGCCTCCAGAACTGCCTTTTAGTCCCACAAGTACTGGGGTTACATACACACCACCATGTCCAACTTTTCACAGGGGTGCTGCTGAGGATTCAAACTCAAGTTCCCATGCTCACATAGCAAGCACTTTACCCACTTACCCACTGAGCCACCTCCCTGGCCCCTTGGGATGTTCAGAAGTATTGCTGCTGAGCATGTTTGAGCATCAATTTTAGTGCTTCCTTGGGAGACAGTCCTAGAAGAAAAGTTGTTGAGATAAAAGGAGTATTTATTTTGAAGCCCACGGATACAAGTTAGATCTTGAACTGCATATCACGCAGCGTTCTCTTTGGTAATTTACCTTTGGTTTGTTATAAAGAAAGTGTAGGAGACTGCCGTTGAGTCTTGTCATTAATTCGAGTCAAGATACTTACCCTCACAGCTCTCTGAACAGCAGCTGGATCCTGAAATGTGCAGTGTGGGTGATGCGAGCAGCCAGTGAAGGTGATTTGCTGGGGACCAGGAGTTGGCAACCATGCCAGCGTCTCTGCAGCACCAGGCTATATTATGTGTCCGCATTTTCTGATATACCTCATCTGACCCTGGGTGTCAGGCATCCTCAGCTTCACACCATGAAGAATGGGGGAAAGTCAGAGCAGTGGCCGCACCAACACATATTTTCCAGGCTTTCTCTCCTCATTTGTTCTATTCATGGAGAATTCCTCTTGGCAAGGTGTTTCTGCCCTGTGTCAGCAGTCTTGTATAAGTTGCACTGTGTTCCTAAAATAGTGGAAGGACTACAATGTCTCAGGGGCAGAAAATGGCCTGAAACTATTCCTCCGAAGGGAAACCTTGCTGGAAGAAGCTGATCACACTGAACTGCAGGGGAGGTGGTGGTAGGACACCAGGGTCAAACCCATTAGCCCAGCGCTCAATGCCAGCCTGCTGATGAAGGGGGAAGTCTGAAAAGTGAATCATCGGCACCCGTACTTCCGTACCTAGAGATGCAAAATCGAAGATTCACGAACTCTCAACACTGCTCAGATCCTCAAGGTCAGCCACACTGGCTCAGTAGCTACTGTCTGAAGAGCTACTTCCGAATTCCATTTAAGAATAGGCTAAGTGAGATTCAAGTTCTGCTCGGATGTCCACAGTAGCGGACAACCAAACACTTCACGAGGGAGGTGCTCTCTGTGGAACTCTAACTAAAAGGTTCATCCCTTCTACAAGCTCTGAGTCCCTAACCAAAATGAGCAGTGAGGAGTGAGTGACCTAATAAGGTGTTTGAAAAACATCACAAATTTGACTTAATATATATATATATATATATATATATATTTTTGTTTATATACACACACACACACACACACACACACACACACACACACACACACACATATATTATACTTCTGTAGGTCAGAAGTGTAACACTGGGATCAGAAAACTATAACTAAAGCAGACTGGCTCCTTCTGGAGTCTCTGATATAGAATCTATCTCTTTGTCCCTCGCAGCTTTTAGTGGCCAGAAACATTTCTTTGGGTTGTGGCTTCCTGTCTACGGCTTCAATTCCAGCACTATAGCATGCTGCTGGCTCTCCTTGTGTCTTCATAGCTTTTCCCCTGGCCACAATAAGGAAAGGTCCTCAAAGCCCAATATAATTAAATGTATGGACACCCAGAAAACACAGGATATCTGAGATTTTTCTCTTTCTCTCTTTTTTTATAGTATTTATATTTTATAATTAACTTAATTTCACATATCAGCCACAGATTCCCCTCCCTCCTCCTACCCCCAGCCTCCCCCCGCAATCCACACCCCACTCCCACCTCCTCCAAGGCAAGGTCTCCCCTGGGGAGTCAGCCCAGCCTAGCAGACTCAGCCAAGGCAGGTCCAGTCCCCTCCTCCCTACACCAAGGCTGAGCAAAGTGTCTCAGCATAGGCCCCAGGCTCCAAAAAGTCAGCCCATGCACCAAGGATGGGTCCTGGCTCCACTGCCTGGGGGCCTCCTAAACAGTTCAAGCTAATCAACTGTCTCACTTATCCAGAGGGCCTGATTCAGTTCCATTGGTTCACAGTTCATGTGCTTCCACTAGTTTGGCTATTTGTCCCTGTGCTTCCTCCAACCATGGTCTCAACTTCTCTCACTCATACAATCCCTCCTCTCTCTCGCCAATTGGACTCCTGGAGCTCCACCTGGGCTCGGCCGTGGATCTCTGCATCTGCTTCCATCAGACACTGGATGAGAGTTCTATCAAGACAGTCAGAGTGTTCGGCCATCCGATCACCAGAGTAGGTCAGCTCAGGCACTCTCTCGACCATTGCCAGTAGTCTACAGTGGAAGTATCTTTGTGGATTTCTGGAGACCTCTCTAGCACTCTGCTTCTTCCTATTCCCCTGAGGTCTTCATTCATCATGGTATCTCCCTCTCCATTCTCCCACACTGTTCCTGATCCAGCCTGGACCTCCCTCTTCCCTAAGCTCTCTTTCCCCAGACCCTTGCCCTCCATTACCCACCCCTCACCCCAGTTTGCTCATGTAGATCTCATCATCTATTTCTCTGTTGTTGAGCAATCCCTGTGTCTTTCTTAGGGTCCTCTTTACTAAGTAGCCTCCCTGGAGTTGTGAGTTGCAGTCTGGTTATACTTTGCTTTATATCTAGTATCCACTTATGAGTGAGTACATACCTCAACATAGATCCAGTTACTCTGAACCTGATAGAAGAGAAAGTAAGAAATAGTCTTGAACACATTGGCACCAAAGATCACTTCTTAAATATAACACTAGTAGCACAGACACTGAGAGAAAGCATTAATAAATGGGACCTCTTGAAACTGAGAAGCTTTTGTAGGGCAAAGGACATGGTCAACAAGACAAAATGACAGCCTACAGAATGGGAAAAGATCTTCACCAACCCCACAGGCTGATATCCAGAATATATAAAGAACTCAAGAAATTAAACATCAAAATAACCAACAGTCCAATTTAAAAGATGGGCTATAGAGCTAAACAGAATTATCAACAGAAGCTCAAATGACTGAAAGACATTTAGGAATTGCTCAACATCCTTAATCATCAGGGAAATGCAATTCAAAACGACTCTGAGATACCATCTTACACCCATCAGAATGGCTAAGATCAAAAACACTGAAGACAGCTTATGTTGGAGAGGATGTGGAGCAAGAGGAACTCTTCTTCACTGTTGGTGGAAATGCAAGCTTATACAGCCACTTTGGAAATCAATATGGTGCTTTCTTAGAAAATTGGGAATCAACCTCCCTCAAGACCCAGCTATTCCAATCTTGGGCATATACCCAAGGAATGCTCAGTCATACCACATGCTCAACTATGTTCATAGTAGCATTATTTGTAATAGCCAAAACCTGGAAACAACCTAGATGCCCTTCAACTGAAGAATGGATAAACAAAATGCGGTACATATACACAATGGAGTACTACTCAGCAGAGAAAAACAATGACATCATGAGGTTTGCAGGCAAATGGATAGAACTAGAAAAAAATCGACCTGAATGAGTACTCAGACTCAGATTTTTCTCTTTCTTAACTGAGCCACATCTTTGAAGTCCCCTTTACCATGAAAAGTAATATTCACAGGTTCCAGGGATTAGAAGCCCAGTGACCTCTTCTGTTTTTATGAAGGGAGAATTATTCTGCCTGCTGTGTTAATTATTTTCAACACATTTTACTTAAAATGGCAATAATAGCTTAAATGTGTCATTGTGCCTTCCAAAGTCTAAACCTTGATGTAGGCACCCTCTACACATTACCAAAAACTTTTGTAAAAATACGACAAAGTTGGTGTCACTCTCCACTTCATAGATAGTGAAAAGGAGAGTGAGGAGCTGAGCTAGAAGACATTCACAGGCAGAGATCCCTGGCTACTCAGAGGCAGTGCAAAGTAGTGTGTAGGCAGTCACTTCCCAATGAAACACCTGCTCCCTTTTATAAACCTTCCCGGCAACCACACTCAGCTGGAGCTTGGCCAGCATCTTTGTGGGGGAAACCCTGCCTCTCCAGCAAGAGCCTACAGTTTAAGATTTCTCTGCTGCAACAGGCTCCATCTGCAGCACAAGTGAAATCTGGAGATGAGGATTCGAAGCTGCCTTAGGGGGAGGGAGTATCTCTTTTAAACCCGCTGGTGATTTTGGATAGCACATGACTGACAGGGCCCTTGGGCTAGTGCTTAGCATCATCTACTCCACAGCCAGTACCAACATGATTGTTTCTGTCTTGCTGAGACCTTAAATAGTACCTCCTGATAGCCAGGCTAGCTTTCCTAGCTTTGCCTTTCTATAAAGAGCATGGGAGGGCTCCTAGGCTATTGAAAATAAATGTCATAGAATAAATGCTTGTATGTGTTGGGTTAGTTTAAATTACTCTGAGAACACTGAGAATGAAAACTCGTAATTCTAAATGAAGTCTTCTTAAAATAACTTCATATCCGAGACACCCAAAACGTTAATGTCACCTTTCTGCAAGATGCTGAAATAAAAATGCATGTGTCATATGAATGTCAGGGCCAAAAAGTGACAGAATTAAAAAATAAATAAATAAATTTCAAAATATTGACATTTACTGAGCACCTTCTGTTTGCCAGGAGCTTAGAGAAATAGATCGAATTTCCTCTATGGAACAGCTATAAATAATCAAATGTTACTGGTCAAGATCCAGAATCTTAGAAACTTTTATAGATCTGAGGTCACCCTGCAGGAAGTTGGTAAGGCCTGAGATTTTCTAATCAAGTCAAGAATCCACTCCACTCTGTATTTGCTGAAAGAGGCCACACTCAAGGATACAGGCAGGACAAGAGTCTACCCTGATTCATGTGG
This sequence comes from Peromyscus leucopus, assembly GCF_004664715.2. NCBI lineage: Eukaryota > Metazoa > Chordata > Mammalia > Rodentia > Cricetidae > Peromyscus > Peromyscus leucopus. The sequence goes on along the minus strand of NC_051064.1, from coordinate 59,929,774 downwards.
AGGTGGCATGACTTGGCAACGATATTTATGTGCTCATGGGTTCTATGGGAAACAGGAAGCGTTAAAGCTGAAGGTTAAGGACAAGTGTCTACTGTTAATTTAACTTCAGCTATTGAAGTCTCAGTGCACCTAACAGATTGGGTGAAAGTGACTGCTGGTAATTACATAGCACCCTCTCAGAGAGCTCAGAGCTCTGTGGAGAGTTAGTCACATTCATCTTCTCAACAGCTCTGGAATGCAGCAGACACCACAAATTACCTTCTGTTCACAAATAGAGAAACTACAGCATTTGCCCAAGGTCACTAGGGAACTGGAAAGGCAGAAGCCCTCAGACTACCACCCAGGCTGCTCACCTATTGACAGTGGTGAATGCAATGCGATTCATGGGGAAACATCCAGTCAGCCTTGTGGCTCTACCTCTAATTTCTGCATCCACGGCTTCTATATCCATCATCCTTCCAGGTTGTCACTGATGTTACAGGGAGATTCCTCCATGTGACAAACAGCACATTTCCATTGTTGAAAAATAATCCATCTAGGAATGATGAAAATATATGAGTCAAGTTGCTTATCTAATCAAAGAGCCTCAAAGTTCTGGCCAGGGAGATCCTCAAGGATATTCCCAAGAGGATCACTCACCTCGAGAAGAACACCAACGGAAGAAAGCATGAAAGGAAGGAAAACCAAGAGAGGCCTTGTTGAGAATGGACTTGCAAGGGACACCCAGGGTGAACTATATGAACCATGCCCAAGGGAGCCTACTGCTCCTAAAGTACTGCCCTGCTGTGGGACGGTCTGTATGTCAAATGTGTTGCTCTGATTGGTCAATAAATAAAACACTGATTGGCCAGTAGCCAGGCAGGAAGTATAGGCAGGACTAACAGAGAAGAGAATTGAAGGAACAGTAAGGTGGAGAGAGACACTGCCAGCCACCACCAAGACAAGCAACATGTAAAGATGCGGGTAAGCCACAAGCCACATGACAAGGTATAGATTTATAAAATTGGGTTAATTTAAGATATAAGAACAGTTAACAAAAAGCCTGAGCCATTAGGCCGAACAGTTTAAATAATATAAGCATCAGTGTGTTTATTTTATAAGTGGGCTTCGGACTGCCGGGGCTTGGCGGAACCCGGAGAGAAAACTCTCCAGCTACACTGCCCAGGCCTGGCACTCCTCAGTGTTTGTCATCACTGATGGCATGATTGTGTTCAAGGGTTAAGTTTGCTAATCATACAGATTCTTGCAGACATAGCAAGTAGTTCCCACAGGTTTCCCTAGAAGCCCAGTATGTTGTCTAAAAGCCTTACTCTACTCACTGTACACAGGTGGAATTCAGTGTGGCCTTAAATTTAAAAAAAAAAAAAATGTGAGTTATGCTCCAGCCAGAGTTACTGCACTTACATATACGCTTTTGCAGCTAAAAATGCTACTCTGGAGCCAGGAGGTGGTGGTGCGCACCTTTAATCCCAGCACTCGGGAGGCAGAACCAGGCAGATCTCTATGAGTTTGAGGCCAGCCTTGTCTACAGAGAGAGATCCAGGACAGGCACCAAAACTACATGGAGAAACCCTGTCTCAAAAAAAAAAAAAACAAAATGCTACTCTGAGCACAAGACTTTACACTTGGGATATACCACACCAGCAGAACTGACTGCCGTGGTGGGCTGACCACCAAGCTCTTCTCAGCTCCTAGAGAAGTTCAGGAGTGCCAGCTCCTCCCAAAGACCAAAGGGTAGCTGTTATGAAAACTTTATGACACATGAGTTGGGGAGTGCTACAGTTTCAAATTTAATGAAGTTGATGAAAACTGTATGTCATTTCACCTTGTTGGTTGGTTCACCTTATGAATTGGTTTACCCCACTGCTTCCCCTTTTCAATGAATTAAGTCCAAAGGGAAGTGGAAAAGAAAGTGGAAAGAAGCAATCTGAATTAGGGGGAAACAGGGTAGTTTCAGTAAATCCTACTACAAACACAACAGAAGAAACCAAAACTGTTTTTTTATTATTATTATTTTATTTATTGTTTATTTTACATCCCAGCCATAGTTTCCCCTCCCTACTTCCCTCCCAGTCCCTCCCCACCACGCCTCTTCTGTCCCCACCCTCAGATCCACTCCTCAGTTTCTGCTCCCATGGATATCAACAGAACATGGCATATCAAGTTGCACTAAGACTAAGCACCTCCTTCTGTATTAATGCTAAGCAAGATGACACAGTATGAGGAATAAGGTCCCAAAAGCTGCCACAAGAGTAAGAGACAGCCCCTGATGCCACTGTTAGGAGTCCCACAAGGGGACCAAGCTACACAACTGTAACAAATACACAGTGTTCCTAGGTCAGTCCCATGCAGGCTCCCTGATTGTTGGTTCAGTCTCTGTGATCTCCTATGAGCACAAGTTAGCTGATTGTGTAGTTTTTCTTGTGGTGTCCTTGACATGAGCAATCAGGTTAGGGGTAGGATAGAGGGGGAGAGTACTGAAGAGACTACTGGAAAGGATGGGGCATTTCAGGGTCAGGTAGAAACCTGGCACAAGAGATTCTCCCAGGAATCTACAAGGATGACCCCAGCTAAGACTCCTAGCAATAGTAGATATGTATCCTAAACTGGCCATTCCTATGACCAGATTAGCACCTAGCCCAATTGTTATCAGAGAGGCTTCATTCAGCAATTGATGGAAACAGATGCAAACCCACAGCCAAACATCAAGCAGAGCGCAGGGGATCCTGCAGAGGGGTCAAGGAAACCAAAATTTTAAAAGGCACGGCACAATCAAGCTTGAACGAAAGTGAGCATAGCACCTGGAAGTATTTGCAATCAGCCTCCAGAGCTCAGCCCAGAGTTTCAGGAATTCAGCTAGATCTGGCCATAAGAGGGGCCTGTGAAGATCATTCAGTCAGTAAAAATGATGGCTGTGCAAACATAAAGACATGAGTTTGATCCTCAGAACCCACACTGAAAATAAACAAATAAAAGTACAGTTTTAAAAACCAAAACACAATCCCAGTGATGAGGAGGTGGAAGCAGATAATCCCTAGTGCTCCATAGCCAGTCAGCCTAACTAAACCAGTAAGTTCCAGATCTCAATAAGAGAGCCTGTCTCAAAAGACAAGGTAGACGGTACCTAAGTAATGGTGTCTGAAGTTGCTCTCTAGCCTGGAAATGCAAGAATGAATGCACGCATGTGAATGCACACACACACACACACACACACACACACACACACACGAGAAACAAATCAGTGGCCCTAGAGGAAGAACTATGAAACAAACACCCAATCTCCAAGCAATCTCAATTATAACTATAAATACATATATTATTAATAAAACATTTAAAATCTAATGTGTTAGGTGTTAGAATAAAATGCCATGGCAGAGCATAATTTATTCTAGAAATGAATGTGGTTGTGGCCTGATATTAGGAAATCTATAATTTATCACATTGAGATGTGAGAGAAAAGCCATCTAATTGCTTCAATAGATGTTTTGAGAAATTGATAAAATTTTAAGTATATAGCCTAGAAATAGAACATTCCTTAAAATGTTGTACCTATAATCCAATCAATAGCAACAAAATACTTAAATCTAAAACTCTTTCAATATTTTTAATATAGACAATGAGAAAAATGTCCAGCATCACAACTAATATTTTAACATTTTCCTAAAAATTCTGGACAAGAAGAGGCCATAAAAGTAAAAGGATTCATACATATTAGGAAACAAGAAGAAATTTTATACCTATTTACATACAATAAAAATGTCCACCTGAAAAAGTGCAAAACAAAACATTGCAATATTTTACTATTCCCCAAGGGAAATAAATATTGAAACTAATAGAAAAATTCAGAAACATGATCATTAAAAAGCAAAATGTGTATCTTGAACTCACCACAACTGAGACTTCCACAAGATCAGGCCAGCCAAAATCCCAACCAAGTGAGGAAGAGGCTTACAAATGCTCCCACACGTGTGTACACACAGGTAGCACTAAATGAACTCAGTGGGTACCACATGTTTTTAAAAGAGAAAGAGGGACAAGGAGAAAAATCAGAAGGAAGTGCATGGGGATGGACTGTCTCCAAATACATTGTATGTTTGAAAGACAAATAAAATTTTAGTTTTTTAGAAGTGTGTATGTTTTCATAGACTTCTCTATATAACAGTTAAAACTTCTTTCTCCACAAACTTCGACTATATCTTGTTAAGATCTAGCATGGAGTTCACCTATTTTGAACAACAACAAAAAAAAATCAAAGAAAATCAGGATAAGAGAAATACAGACATATGAATGGTTCAGAAACTTTAAAAGAAACAAAAAAAACCCACTGGTTCTCAAATTCTCACTTTGTAAACTGCAATGACAAAGTTGGGAAAAGGTGAGAAACATTTCCAAAAAATGTTCCAAATGGTTCTTTGTGAATGGGAAATGAACTGCATGCCTTTCTAGAGTATTCTATAGATGTGTAGCATAGTAATCTTTACCACTATATCCCACATCCATGCATCAAGCTATAAAGTTATGGAAGTCAGGCCTAAGCCATTTTCCAGGCCTAATAGGTAACCTCATTATCAACCTTCCTGAGACCGACTTTCAAGTTCCTCTGATCTATGAGGAAGTAGCTGTTCTCCTCTTCTCCTAAACCTCAGGATTGTTATTTTGTTTGTTTCTTCTCTTGCTTGCCAGACCCTGATCTTTCATGAATTAATCCAATCCATGAATGAGAAATGTTTGTTATTTTACTTTTATTTGTAAACTGAAATACTGCTATCCACTTGGACTCTTGAAAGGTTGATACCATACATTCATCCATTCAAATTCTCACCCAACAACTGTTTATTCATTCCCAACCAGGGACCAGACATAGGTTCCTGATGTCATTAGGATGACAAATTGGAGAAAGTAAGAGCCCACATAGGCATTATAGTTCAACGGGAGATTCAAACAAGTTGAAACAATTAGAATACAGTCCACACATGTGTGTGCTAAAGGAACCATCAGGCACCACTGTAAAAGAGTCATCTGAGCCAGATTGAGTAGAGGTGTACAGAACGACCTGAAGATTGAGTGAGTGTTTAAAGAAATCGGGGGCTTGATAAGGAGGAAAGAAAATGACTCTGCTTATTAATTTCTTCCATCAAAGTCTACAGTCTCCTCAGTCAGCATTCTCAGACCCAACAGACAAGCTTCCAAGAGTAGGGAGCTATGCTGGTAGAGGCAGATTGGACATTACAGGTCATGTTTTATGGATCTGGGAGTGGCGACAGTATTTGAAATTACCCTTTCAGAACTAACAGAAGTTTCCAGTATTTGTGACGAATTCTGGGCAGAGTGTGTTTAAGAATCTCTTTACCCTTGGGAGCTGAAGCCCCTATAAGGGTTTGCCTCAGCAATCCTCTTTGTTAGACGACAGCCCCATGGCTCCAAGGATGAGAAAAGTATATAGAAAGAAAACATTGTTCTGGTCCTCAGTAAATGTTTGAACTCCACTGAGTCTGACAGTCAAACCCTGAGGATAAAGATCAACTTCCTGATGTGAGCTTTTCCCACCAATACCCATGACTGACTACATTTTCTAAGACTTGAATCAAGGTCGGCTACCATAGTCAACATTTGAAGTATGTAACACAGAAAAGAGCAACTCTGCAGAGCTGGAAAAATCTTGCTAGCTTTCATCCAGGAGAATTTGAACAATATAAAGCAAACGTTTTTTAGTAATCTCCTGAGAACCAGGACTTCTGGCCAGCCCTCTGATTTTAGCTACGACAAACACCACTTTGTTGACATGCTGCGTCTAGCCTCTTTAAGCATTGTTGAAATTTTAATTAAAAAGACATTTGTTATGAGAGACAGTAGTTACTATCATGTCCTCATTCTTCCTACTTTAAATATGTATATGCAGGCTGCATCTTAAAAGGAAATAAATTCAAACATTATTCCTAGAGCAAGACAATTTGGTTCCAAAGTTACTTTTTAGTTTAAATTTTATTAAACGTGATCTATTGATTACTGGAAATGTGACATATTTGTTGATCTTCAGGGGAAAAAAGCAACATGAATAAAATCTATAACAAAGAAAAATGAGAGTGTTTGTTTTTACCATGTCTATGAACATCACATGAAAGGCTCTGAGGAAGCAAAAACATCTCTTTATCCAAGGACAGCATGACTGGTCTTGTAGATGATCCTAAGGAAGGAAGATGAGAGGAAGGAAGAGATGTGAAAAGGAGGAAGGCAGACCGGCTACTACTGAGTGAATTTACCAAGATCAACACTCAAAACCAATCATAATTTCATAAAGTATCAACAGTTGGTGCTCTGGCTAGTTTTTTACTGTCAACTTTTCATACCCTAGAGTCACCAGAAAAAGAGGGAAACTTAATTGAGTAATTGCTCAATTAAGATTGGCCTATAGCATGTTTGTAAGATATTATCTTGAATGGTGATTGATTTGGAGTTGGGGGGCAGCCCACTGTGAGCAGCATTATCCCCAGACAGGCAAGTCTGGGACATATAAGAATACTAGTTAAGTGAGCCAGAAAATAAGGCAACAAGCAAGACAGTAAGTAATATTCCTCTATGGTTCCTGCTCCCAAGTGCCTGCCTTGAATTCTTTCCCTGACAGCTCTCTGTGATGGACTTTGACCTGGGAACTACAAAGTGGAATAAGTCCTTTCCTCTCCGATTTGCCTTTGGTCACACTGTCTTATTACAGCAACAGAATGAAACTAGAATAATTGGAAATAGAAATCCTTCACAATGCCATTATTATACCAGCAGAAATATAGAGCAGTGTCACTAAAACTAAGGATGCATGATAAAATCGTACAGAAATCTAGATTTAGCCAATCAAAAAATATGATTAAACCCAACTACCACCAAAAAAAAGGGCTCAATTGGAAGTACTCAGCATGGCTGCTTAGTTCTAGTTCCAGCAGTCAGTTTGTTTTTTTTTAATTAAAATCTCAGTACCAAGAGTGGAATAATTCCTTGTGAGTTATTGGTCAGGTCAAGCCCAGAGGATCCCAAAACAATACAGGCTACTGCCATTGCTCTTAGATGCCCTCCAGAACTAGATAGTAAGGCTGAAAACACCAAACACTCTGGAGACAGGACTCAGAGAAACAAAGCTAAAATTGAGTTGGAAGCCATTCTGGCCAGCATGGCTAGTGAGTGACTAAAGGTGCTATGTAGGCTGTTGGGGTATATCACATTCAGCTGCAGAGTCTGTCTGTGCCAGGCTGAACCACCTTGCAAAATATGCCCATTACTACAATAGAAGCATGAACAAAGAAGAGGATAATAAACAACTTCCTAATTGGGTTTGGGCCCACTCCATGGGAGTGAATACATGCCTGACACTGTAGGCCTGGTGAAGAAACTATGTCTAGGAAGGTCACTGACCCTATGCAAAAAACTATTAGTGATGTTTTGCCAAATGGGCAGGCAGCTAAATTGCCTTCTAAATGTTTGTGTTTGTGCCACAGGCAGTGGTCAGAGAAGACTCTTTCAGCAGTAAGTGACAGCCAGGTCAGGACTCATAACTGGTCAAACTGAGAATGAGAGACTGGTAATTGCTTATCTCCAGACAGGACGTCTGTGTCACTCCCCCCAGGGCCCAGAGAAGCTCACGGAAGAGGAAGTGGAAGAACGGGGAAGTATGCCGTGGACACTGACTTGTGGAAACACAAAGAAGACAAGATTGCCTGCCTAGCCCCCCCCCAAAAAAAAGAGAAGGAAAACAGGAAAAGAAAGGCATGAGAGTAGAAGGAAACTACTGAGGAAGACAGATGTCAGCAGGGCTGGGAGAGGGTGGTGTGGAATGTGTGTAAAATAATTACAGCACACACATTCAACACAATAAAAATTTCAGAAGACATTTTTACAAAAGTTGACAAACTAATTAAATAATTCATATGGAAATTCCAAGTGACCTAGATTAGTTACAGCTGTTTAAGAACAGTTGGGGACTTAAATTATCTGACTTTATGGTTTATTACTAAGCTATAATAATTAAGAGTATAATATGAGCATCAACAAAAACAAATAGAAGAAGCAAACTAGAGTCCAGTAATAAATACACACATATGGTCACTGTCTTAGTTATTGTTCTATTGCTGTGAAGACACACCATGATGAAGGCAATTCTTATAAAAGAAGGCAATTAATAGGGGCTGGCTTACAGTTGCAGAGGTTAAGTCCATTATCATCATGGCAGGGACCACGGCAGCACACATGGCACTGGAACAGGAGCTGAGAGCTGCATCCTGATTCACAAGCAGAGACAGATAAAGACTGGGCCTGGCATGGGCTTTTGAAACCTCAAAACCCACCCCCAGTGACACATCTCCAGCAAGGCTACACCTACTCCAACAAAGCCACACCTCTTAATCCTTCTCAAATAGTACCACTCCCTGATGACTGACAATTCAAATATATGAGGCTATGGGGGGGGGGGCGTTCTCATTCAAACTACAGCAGTCACCTTTAACAGAGATACAAAGGCAAGACACAGAGTTGCCAACAAATAATGCTGAAATTATTTTAAATCCACATAATAGGAATTGGAGAGATGGCTAGTGATTAAGAGGATCCAGGTTCAGTTCCTAGCACCCATATGGCAGCTTACAAACCATCTGTAACTCCAGTTCCAGAGGACCTAATACCCTCTTCAAACCTTCATGGGAACCAGACATGCATGTGGTACACTTACCTGAATGTGGGCAAATTATCATATTCATAAAAAGGTAACTATATCAAAATAAAATAAAAGCCACACAAAATGAAGTTCAATGTATAATTGACAGTACATGAAAGATTTAACTCATAATGGACCTATAACTAAAACCTAAAACCACACAATATATATGAGAAAACCTTTGGTTAGCCTGTCACATGGTTATTGCTCATTGTGTTCAATAAGATTTATAGTGAGAATTCAAAGTAAAAAGAGAAACTGTGCAGCTTGGCAAGGGAAGGTATGTGAACATGGTTAAATTAGCAGACAGGGTGAACAAGGCAGAGTTCTAACAAAGCAGCTATAACTGTTAAAGAAATTAAAGCCACTGGAGTAATTAATAATCAACTTAATAGGCTCTTCAGTCACCTAGGAAACAAGCCTCTAGGCACATCTATGAGGGATTGTGGTGGTTTGAAAGAAAGTGCCCCCCGCAAAGGGAGAGGCACTCTTTGGAGGTGTGTTCTTGTTGGAGGAAGTGTATCACTGCCGAAGTGGGCTTTGAGGTCTCATATATGCTCGAGATACTGCCCAGTGTCTCAGACCACGTTCTGTTGCCCGTGTATCAAAGATGTGGGACTCTCGGCTCGGCTCCTTCTCCAGCACCATGTCTACCTGCAAACCACCATGTTGTACCATGATGATAATGAACATTAACAGATGATAATGAAAATGTAAGTCATCAGACATGCTCAACTATGTTCATAGCAGCATTATTCATAATAGCAAGAACCTGGAAACAACATAGATGCCCCTCAACTGAAGAATGGATAAAGAAAATATGGCACATATACACAATGGAGTATTACTAGCAATAAAATACAATGATATCATTAAATTTACAGGCAAATGGATGGATCTAGAAAATATCATCCTGAATGAGGTAACCTAGACTCAGAAGGACAAACATAGTATGTACTCACTCATAAGTGGATACTAAATGTGAGGGAAGGGACAGCCAGACTGCAACCCACAACCCCAGAGAGGCTAGGTAACAGGGAAAGACCCTAAGAGGGACACACTGTGAAGCAGATGTGGATGAGATCTACATGGGTGGACTGGGGAGGGAGGGGTGGCAGAGGGTGAGGAGTGGGGGATGAGAACATAGGGAAATGGGAGGGTCAAGCTGGAACAGGGACAGCGTGGGAGAGCAGGGAGGAAGATACCATGATAGATGAAGACATCATAGGAATAGGAAGAGGCAGGGTGCTGGGGAGGCTCTCAGGAATCCACAAGGTTGACCCCACCTTGGCCTGCTGGCAGTGGTCCAGAGGGTGCCTGAACCAGTCTACTCTGGTGACCAGCCTAGAAAGTAAGCTAGCTGTCATCAGAGAGCTTTAGTCCAGTGACTCGTGGATACAGAGATCCATGGCCAGGCACCAGGCTGAGCTCTAGGAATCCAACTGATGAGAGAGAGGAGAGATACTGAAGGTGAGGGACATCGAGATCATGATGGGAGGACGTGCAGAGATAACCAGCCATACTAGTGGAAGGCCATGAACTGTGGACTGGTGGCTGTGGAGCCCCCATGGGTCTGGACTAGGCCCTCTGGATACAGAAAGTTGTTTAGCTCCAACTGTTTGGGGGGCACCCAGGTAGGGGGATTGGGATCTGTCCCTGGTCTATGGGCAGGCTTCTGGAACCCAGTGCCTGGGGTGTGATACCTTGCACAGCCTTGGTGCAGTGGGAAGGGGCTTGGACCTGCCAAGGCTCAGCGTGCCAGGCTCTGCTGACTCCCCATGGGAGACCTCGATTTTGGGGATGTGGGGATGCAGGGTGGCTTGGGAAGGAGGACTGGGGGGTCCTCTTTTCTTAATAAAGAAAAATGAAAAAAAAGAAAATGTAAGCTATCCCAATTAAATGTTTTCCTTTATAAGAGTTGCTGTGGTCATGGTGTCTCTTCACAGCAATAGAAACCCTAAGTATGACAGCGAATTATCTTGATTATATTAATTGAAGTGGCTTTTGCCATTCCCCGGGCTTGGGTCCTCAGCTGTATAAGAAGGCTAAATATAGTGTTCATCTTCCTCTACTTCCTGACAACTGATGCAGTAGGACCATTCAGACCTCCTGTTCCTGCATCCATGCCTTCTCTACCAAGATGGACTGTGGCCCCCTGGAACTGTAAACTAAAATAAACTTTCTTTCTTAAACTACTTCATGTCAGGTATTTGTTCTCCATTAAGAAAAAAGTAACCAATATAAACATGAAGGAGACAGCTTGCAGGGTTTGCTATAACAATAGGTAAATCATCTTAAGGACAGAAACCTCACCTATTAAAATGTGCAGTTTAACAATGTAAACTCATTTGAAAGGAATGCCTGGACCAAAAAAAGATTTCAGGTCATCCTTCTCCAGCCTAGAAAGACACACACACACACACACACACACACACACACACACACACACACACACACACACACACTTATTCTGGGAAGACCACTACAGCTGTGATTCAAGGGAACCAGGCTACATCTCATACTGGCATTATCATCCATGTAGTGTTTGTTTCACAGGTACATGATGGAAAAGGGTAATGTCTTCATGGAAGACTGAACCATTGTCCCAGAAAGCTGATGAGGACAGACAATGTGTAGTAGGACCAGATTCCCTACACAGAGCTCCTCGGAAACTATTTACAAAGCTGCAAAGGTGAAGCCTAAGCTGCAATAGATACTGCAGGACACTAGAAGAGGCAGAAACATGGAACACTTGCCAAGGAAAGCTGTAGGTCCTAAGGAGAGTACCCAAGAGAGGCCACATGTACCACAGGCAATTGTAGGAATGAAACTATATGATCCCACTGGAGGATAGATGATGTCATCATGAGGACCTGGTGTTGACCATGAAACTTCAGTTTGGTGTTTTCTATAGGTCTTCCTTTGATTCAATTTTCTTTCAGCATGTTCCCATCACTTCCTTTTGGAATTGGAATGTTTATTCTGTGCCATTGAATCCTGGAGGCATGTAACTTGCTCTTTAATTTTATAGAGGCTCACAAGCAAGAGATAATAGTCTGGCTTGTCTTCCTGCCCTGTCTTTGATTCATTTTCCACAAGATGTGACAATACAAAGAGATGTAGCTTTATGTTCCCAATTGACATGGTGCCAACTGTTTCTATGCCATCCCTGCCACAGACAAACCGTATCTCCTCAAGAAAGAAGACAAGACCAGGTGGTGGTGCATGCCTTTAATCCCAGCATTTGGGAGGGAGAGGAAGGTAGATTTTGTGAGTTAGAGGCCAGCCTGGTCAACAAAGCGAGTTCCAGAACAGCCATGACTGTTACATAGAGAAACTCTGTCTCCAAAAACCTAAAGAAGAAAAAAAAAAAAAAAAAAAAGAAGTAAGACAAAAACAAATCTTTCCTCCCTTAGATTGCTTCATCAGGCAGGGTCAAGTCTATGAGAAAAATATTAAAGTGGTGTTAAGTTACAACTTACATAATTCTTTCCACTGAGTAAATAAATAAATAATAAAAATAAATAATACAGCGGGTGGTGGTGGTGCATGTCCTTAATCCCAGCACTTGGGAGGCAGAGCCAGGTGGTTTTCTGTGAGATCCAGGACAGGCACCAAAACTACACAGAGAAACCCTGTCTCAAAAAAAAAAAAAAAAAAAAACACCTAAATAAATAAATAAATAATAAATAGTGCTTATTTATTTTTAAATAAATAAGCATTGGTTTGTTCTTCTTCCTCTTAATCTTCTATTTCCTACAACCATGAATGGTTCTGTTGGCTTTCTCCTAATCTCATCAATATCACACTCACTTCTTCTTCCTCTTCTTCTTTTTCTTCTTCTCCTCCTCCTCCTTCTTCTTCTTCTCCTTCTTCTCCTTCTCCTTCTCCTCCTTCTTCTTGTTTTTCCTTCAGATTTTTTTTGGGAGAAGGGTAGAAATGCCTAACAAGGCACAAAATTATACACAACAGATTATTAACAAGATTAAGCATTTCTATGCATTTGTTTACTACCTACATCTTGTCATGTGCAAGTATGGTATTTTAGAGTCTCACTTAGGAAAAAATAGTAAATTATTGTTTTAGGAAAGGAAAAGAAGCATGAAAAGGAATCTAAACAATGTAAATTAGAAGAATAAAATAGTTTTAATAAAAAGGGGTAGTGGTGACATCTTTAAGTAGACAAAGGATAGAACAACAAATGTATAGTCTGTTCTGAATTTCCTAAATCTCCGTGGAGATACACCAAAAAGCAAATAGTCCAGAGCTGTGAGTAAGCAGACTTGGGGACAATTAAAGCATGCCAGTAAGCAAATGATGGTCATCAGGTCAGCTGTTAGCAGGTGGTACCAAGCAACCAGATCTGCTTTAAGTATGCCTACATTCACAGTTATCATATGAAAATCTCCCCAGTTATAATGTAATACTAATTAAATAAAAAACTTTGCATATTCATATAAAATATAATTTTTTTGACCTGCATGTTGCCAATTTCCCACCTCTGAGTTGAGCCTAAGTCTAAATATCTTTTGGCTGCCTTGTTATATTTTTAAGAGGCATTCACCACTGTTTATGATTTATTCTTCAAGAGGAAAGGATTTAAGACTTCTGATGAAGGACATCACCTTAGTGTGACATACTGAATATATGTTCATCTCTGCTCCTTTCTGAAACTCTCCTAACAAGTAAACAGACATTGAAAGCATAAAGACTGAGAGAGCAGTGGAGAAAAATCTTCAAACTAATCAAAAAGAGAGACAATTGGAATAGAAGGATGGTCTGTATGTCAAATTGCTCTGATTGGTCAATAAATAAAACACTGATTGGCCAGTGGCCAGGCAGGAAGTAGGTGGGACAAGAAGAGAGAGGAGAATTCTGGGAAGCGGAAGGCTGAGGCAGAGAGACACTGCCAGCCACCGCCATGACCAACAACATGTGAAGACGCCGGTAAGCCACCAGCCACATGGCAAGGTATAGATTTATGGAAATGGATTAACTTAAGCTATAAGAACAGTTAGCAAGAAGCCTGCCACGGCCATACAGTTTGTAAGCAATATAAGTCTCTGTGTTTATTTGGTTGGGTCTGAGCAGCTGTGGGACTGGCAGGTGACAAAGATTTGTCCTGACTGTGGGCAAGGCAGGAAAACTCTAGCTATACCAGCACCCTTCTGGAAGATGGGAGATGAACTGAGACTATATCCTAGGGGACTTCTCTGGATACCAAACCCTTGGAAGGAAAAGAGAAAAGGAAATAAAAGACAAACATGTTGGTAAGCTCCAAAGAACCTTGGGAACCAGCAGCAGCAAGTGTGCAAGAAGTGCAGATGGTGTGAGAACACAGTGTTGGCTGGATGTTTCTACAAGGAGCAGCCAGGTATCAGAACCACTTTCCTCTCCCAATACAACCACAGCACTATCCATTCCACTCCATGGACAAAGCTTATGAAGAAATTAAACCAGAGATTTGCCAAGTCCATGGACGCTGATTACAGTGGATAAAGAGTATCAGGCTTAAAATAGGTCAAGTCTTCATTCTGAACAAATGAGTCTCCTTCAGCCTCCTTGAACGGCTTAGATTCGAGAGCACAGGAAGCAAACATGTAGCTCCCAACCTCTGGGCAGAGATTTGTGCGATCCTGAATAGCCCAGGAAATGCCATAGATATTGATGTGTGAAGGTTCCTAAAAAGGAAGTGCCACTTTTTAATTCTTCACAGAACTGACCACAGAATAGCAGATAAGTACTTCTAAGATGGTACAAAGTTTCTCAGATACACCAAGGGAATGCTGAGAGTTTGTCAAGATATCCCTAGGGCTTTGTGACTGAGCATGAGCCAAAGATGTAATGATAGACATCAGTTTTGAACTTCGTGTTCCTTCTAGTCTAATAAAGAACAGTGACCTATTTTCACTAGACATACTTATCATCTACATTTAATTTTGAAATACATATTTATGTACACTGTTTTGGTATATTGAAAAGTGTTTAGAAAAAAATCAGAAGTCACTGGATGACTATGGCTATAGAAGAAAACATGAGGGATCCTTGGGGTGATTGAAATGTTCTATTTCTTGCCTGAAGTCACGTAAATATGAGCCTACATGTGTGACAGCATTGCTTAGGACTACGTACACATTCACACACAGCTACTGAGTAGTACAAATAAAAGCGCTAAAAGAAGAGGAAGGGTGAATAGATGAGGGGAGGGGTCTACACTCAGTTCCAGCCTTTACGTATAGGAAATGAATAAGGTTACTTCCATCATAGTAGAATTAGGAGAGTGTGCCTAAGAAGATGGAAAATTGTATAAAAATTAGACACAAATGGTCTTACTACATATGGTAATCCTAACACTAATGTATTTAGGAAAATCCAATTAGATATCAATACTCTCCTCTAGGTATTTTTAATCAAAGAACAATTTTTAAATAAAAATAACTTTTATCCAAGTAACATCCAGGTCCCATCATCGCCTTGTGGGGTGTCCCATTCAGCTATTTTCACTGTGGCTTCATCTAAGGCAAATCCTTGCAGTCCTCAGAGATCAGAGGTCATGGAGAATTCTTAAAGGCAAACATCCTTTCAAAAATCAGTAATGTTAGGACCGCCACAAGCCCACAAAGTAAGGAAAAAAATACAGGAAAGAGAAAAAGAAGTTTTACACTTGGTGACGACATGCCAACAGCTTCCTACTTGTAGCTCTCATGTTGCCATGGCAACAAAAAAGTTTATCTATCAGTTAATTAGTAGGTTAAAAAAATACTATCAAGAAGCATTTGTTTCATTTGTATATAAGGTTTAATTTCACTGACTACATTAGCTGCACCAGACACTTCTTGCCAGTGACTCTACTTAGAAAGCTCCCAAGCGCTTCCAGAACATTGGCATTTGGGATGCTAGAGCTATTTGCTGACACATTTTTCATTTCAGTTTTCAAGCCCTTACCTACAATACTCCCCAGCAGAGGAGACACTGAAGTATGGGAATAACTGGAAAAGATATTGTTTATCTTGCTCAGAGGTCTTCAAGGTATATAATTAACATGTCTATCAACATCCTGTTAAATTTAACCTAAAGGAATTCATAGAAAACCACTAAAGCAGACATAAAAATGAAAACTTTAGGTATTTTTAAAGACTCGATTCAAATACCAATTCACAAAAGCACTGTGAACATTAGGACTCACAGTTTAAAAGCTATGCTAGAGACGCGAGGTGCAGCTGGACTGACTTCATATCAATGTATTTGTGAAACTCATTCAGTGGAAAAGAGAGAGCATTTGGCCACTGGAGAAGTCTTTGGGCCACCCCTAGCCTAAGGCAGCATTGTAAAAGAAGCATTCATGTCTGAATAACTGACATTATACATAATAGGGCTTTTCACTGTGCTGGGGAAGAATTTAGATAAATCTTTGGCTAATTTCAGAAATAACACCTTGTTAACTGCTCCCATTCCAGAAGAAGAAAAAAAAAAAACACATTTCCCCCACAGAGAACTTAGGAAATTAGCAACTAAAAATTCTAACTGCAGATTCATTGTTCTCTTCTTTTCTTGCACCAATACAGGATATGAGTTCCTGAGTCACATTTATTCATTAATAGAACAATGACTTTTCTCTTTAACAAAGATTAAGGCACTTTCAGTGGCCTACAGCAAAAGGAATCCTCCTACATAGAGACATCACAAAGTGGCAGGCTGACAGGCTTGACTCCAAGATTCCTGAGCACGGAGCTTTTTAGACAGATTGGAACAACAACACAAAATTTACCCCTGCCTGTTTAACACAACAACTCCCTCAGAATTCACCAAAGTATCAAAAGCCACTTTGCATCAAGAATTTGGAGACAGCTAAACAGAAGTAGGTGACCTTCATGGCTGAAGAGAATGGTGGTAAGTCCAACCTCATTAATTTTGCCAGGGACAGCCTCTTTTGCAAAAGGGCTCTATGCTTTTCCTTGAGTATCAGTCGGATGTAAATATAGATTGTGTGGGAACAGAATGTGGTGGTGATGGGCAGATCACTGGTCCAGTGATGTGATACCTTGAAGCAGCCAGTGTGCTCCATAGGGCTCATGAGTGGCAAAGCACCCTCTGCTTCGATTCTGACAGAGGTACCTGGTGAGGGCAGTAGTAGAAGCATGCCACATCTAGATTTTTAAATGTTTTACAACCTATGTAGCCAATAAAGAAGCTAATAGTGCAAAATATATGGGAGAAATAGAAAACTACTTCTGCTACAAGCCATAATGAGTTAAGGATCTGAGCCACAGAAAATAAGACATTTAAGCAACAAGTTGATGCTGAACTTCATAACATTCTGATGAGCACTACCTGAACTCAACAATTTACTTTAAAATGCCATTAAAGGTGAAATAACCAGTTGTACGATAACTTGCCACCTGTGATTTATTCTTGCCCTAGTAATTGAATGTTAACATAGTTGAATCTCCAGGTTGAGTTACTGGTCTTCAAAATAAATGTAAATTGAAGGCTACATTAAATGATTCCATGAGCATGCAATCAGGCAACAGAAAATATTACCCAGGAAAAACATCCTAATTTCTTTTAGAAATAAGTAGTATGAAAAAAAAAAAAAACAGGGTGAAAGGCTAGCTACTAGAACGAAAAGAGGTACCAGAAAGACAGCAACCAAATGCAATATATGGACCTTGTTTGGATCCTAGTTCAAACAAGATAACTGTAAAAAATATGTAGAGTATAAATGTGGATGCTTTAAAGGAGAGTACTCGATCTGATGACATTATGAAATCTTTGTTACAGTATAGTGGTATTTCAAGTCTTTGTCTATAAAAATACTGAAGTATCTGTGAATAAAACGGTGTAACCTACATTTCTTTCAAATGTGCTAGGAAAAAAATAGAAGTATGGGAATGGAAAATGTATAACCTTTGAAGCTAGTTAATGGGCGCATGAGGACACATGTTACTATTCTGCTACTGTGTGTGTTGAAATATTCCATACTGAACTCTTAGGGCTTAAAAGAGAGAAAAAGGGAGGAGAGATTGCTTCAGGAAATTCCTGCCTTGCTAGAACCTGAGTTTAACTCCTGGAACCCATGGTCAAAAGCCAGGTATGAGAGTGTGCTTCCATCCCCAGCACTGGGAGGCTGAGACAGACAGGTCCCTGGGAGTGAGCCCTAGATGACACAGAGGTTGTCTCCTGACCCCCACAGCCACCTACACACAGAATGTAGACAGAATACAGACAGAATAAAGGCAAGAGAGTAAGAGAATTCCTACGACAAGTTAGTCACAGAGAGAAAGTGAACAAAACAGAAGGATGAAGAGGAAAGCAGTGGGACTGGAAGCAGAGTCGGGTGAACAGAGCAAACCGCCATGGCCTCACCAAGCAAAAAGGCTCAGATTCACTTCTATGGCTAGTCGGACCTTTGTAAGGACATATAATATCAGTTCAGTCCTTTGGCTAACTACTTTCATGCATCTTCCTTTGGGAAAACAATGAATGAAACAGACTGGATGCAGATGGCGAATATGAGGAGACTCATCACATATTTGTGATACCAGTTACTGTGAAAGTCTTTTTGCCTGAATTATAGTCTTCCTGTTTCTGTGTTTATTTTTATATTTATATAGATGCTTTTTTTCTGTTCATAAATGTAAATAATGCTGTTTGCTTTTCCTACAAAAGTAGATGGCTCAAGGACAAGAAAAGACAGGTACATTCAACGTAGATTAGAATATGGGATCCCTAGGATGGCAGAAGGACAATCAGGCATAATTCTGTAAAGTTTTATTCATAAATTAAGCTGGGCTCAGCCATGGCTCAGTCTCTACATTAATCCTGCCACCCTTCTCTAATATGTCACCTATGTCTGAAAGCTCCTAACAATGCTGATATAAACTATTATAATTCTTCATAAAAGCCCTGATAGGAGACATTGATCAAGATCTCTTCCTTGTCTGTAGAATTTCTTTGAAAACTCCTACTGTCAGTTTCTGTGAGAAAGAATAAGCTCCCACAAGAGAACGTGAAGACTGAGAAACAGACAGACCCTAAGGAGGGCTATAAAGCCCTTTCTCACTCTGGCAAGTTAACATGGCTCCCAAGGTGTCAAGGGCCTTGAGGACACCATCACACACCTTCAGTCCATGGGATCCAAAGTCATTATCAAGAGTGTTTCAAACTTACATTTCATGCTGTGTGTACCCCTGCAGTTTCCTTAGACATCCATCATACTTTGTTTTTTCAGTTGATTCTCCCATGCCCTGTGCTGCTGCCCATAGGCTATGCTAGTATTCCACCACCAGTGGACAGCCTTGCCCCTTTATTGAAGTGTGACCTGGTCTTTGTCATTTCACATGGACATTCCAGGAAGGGTTTGCCCACTCTTATTCAAAAAAAGGAAAAGTTACTAATCAGAAACTTCACAACGTGGCTTAAAACAGAGACAGCAGAGCAGTGGTCCTCGACCTTTCTAACGCTGTGACCCTTTAATGCAGTTCCTCGTGTTGTGGTGACCCCCAATCATAAAATTATTTTCATTGATACTTCATAACTGTAGTTTTGCTATTATGAGTCATAATGTAAATATCCATATTTTCCGATGGTCTTAGGCAATCCCTCTGAATGGGTCATTCAACCCTCTCTCAGGAGTCTCGATCCACAGGTTGAGAACCTCCTGGCTCTTGTGTAGAGCAAAACAGAAACTGAAACTCCAAGGCCCAAGGTCTTAACACTAGGACAGAACTGACCAGGGCAAAAAAGTGTCTGGATTTCCAAAGGCCATCAAAGATTCTTTCTGCTGCTAGACATGGCCTTGGAAGCATGAATGCACAGTCCTGATCAAAATCTCTTCTCACAGACTAATGTGGCATGGCCAGCTGAAAGGAACTTTTTAATTTTAATTACATTTAGTATGGGTTTTAATTTTAATTTAGTACTGCAGTTGACTGTAAAGAAAACCATGTTGCAGCTGAAGCTCTGATCAAAAGCCAGGAAAGGTGCAGGGTGCTGGGGTGTGGCTCTGTGGCTCTGCAGGAGAGCACATGCAGAGTATGTGGGCAGTCCTAGAACCAAAGGAAGGGAAACCACAGTTCAAAAACAACTCATTCTGTTAAACATGCATGTGTTTGTATACAAATGAGTGAGTCACTACTACGGTTTGAATGTAAAATGTCCCTGGAGGGCTCTTGTATTTGAACACTTGGTTGGTCGCAAGCTGCTTGGGGAGGCTGTGGAACCTTTAGAAGGTAGAGGAAGTGGGTCATTAGGATGAACCTTGAGAGTTACAGCCTGTCTCCATGTTCCAATCAGGTTTCCTGCTTCCTGTGTACCACTGCAAGGGAGCAGCCGCGTGCACACTGCTGTGAACAGGAAATGCTCTGTGCTGTGCCCTTGTCACCATGATGGGCTGGTCTCCCCTGAAACCATGAGCTGCAATCCATCCTTCCTCCCTTAAGTTTCTGCTGGTAGTGCTTTGTCACATCGGTAACTAGTGCAGTGCCTATGAGAGAATCCCACCAGGCTTCAGTATGTCTGCAAGAAAATGGAAAAGGGCCTTTTTTCAGACATTAAAATCTGCACTGGGTCCTGATTTCCAGTGACCAATTGCTCTGAGAATGATGACTTAATTCAAGTTGGAGAACTATGGGGCCCATTAATTGATGCCATTAATTAGTCTAACTAATAAGAATGGAGCTCTTCCAAAAATAAAAAATAATAAAAAAAAAAAGGTCATAGCAGTACATGGCTGTAATTCCAGTACCTGAGGGACTGAAGGAGCAGAAGTAAGACTCATGGGCTAGCCTGGGCTCCATAGCAAGACCCTGTTCAAAGCAACAACAATGGGAGAAGATGTAGAAAAGCAGTCAACCAGAGGGAACCAGGCTAGATCTGACTCCTTCTTTACTGAAACTCTATCAGGGTCTTCTCAGGCATCAGACCTTCATCCCCACTTATACTATATTCCTGGTATTTGCTGAGATTCAATGCCCTGATAGTCTGACTCACTGTTGGTGGGTGGTACCAGCCTTCTTCTCAGCACTTGGTTCTCCACAATCTCCACATCCCAATGAGAGAAATCCATCCCTTGGATCTAGTTCTTCAGTTCCTACCAACAACTTTTTCTTTCATCAGGACAGGCTCAGCCAAAGGGAAATTGTCTTTTATCCTTCTACCTTCTGAGTAACTGCTACTATACTTTTCTCGCTGACAAATATTTTTACCAGGACTACAGCTCTTCCTGTCTATCTCTAAACATATACAACCTTTATAATACTTCTATCATATAAGTTCATATGAATCATCAATTGAATAATTTACCAAAAATTTACTGTTTCATTTGATTGCCTAATACCATCTCAGACCCTAATCCTACATCCTAGGATTTTTATGTACTTAGGATGTTTATGAATTCATTGATTTATTACTTGTTACATATATTGTTTCTATATTTTGTCCTGGTATTATACAGATTAACTAATTTATCCAATCAGCTAATATATATTGACTATTGAAGCACTAATTAAGTCTAAATAAGACTAATTAGTCTTAACAATAAAAACCCAGAGTCAGATATTAGGGTGAAAGCTAAAGATCATAGAAGCACAGCAGCAGCCACTAGAAACTTCTTACCTCTACTGATCCTTAGACCAAATGAGGACTGAGATCCTGTCTCCACCAGCCTTATATTCCTGTCTCCACCTCCCTAGTACTGTGATTAAAGGCATTTACCACCATTGCCCAGCTCTGCTTCTCTGGTTCAATCTCATATAGCCCAAGGTAGCCTTGAACTCCTGATCTTCCTGCTTCCTCCTCCCAAGTACTAAGATTAAAGGTGTGTACCACCACTGCCTGGTCTCTATGGTTAACTAGAGGCTAGCTCCACCCTCTGATCTCTAGGTGAGCTTTATTTGTCAGAACACAAACAAAATATCACACAACAGTGGATAAAGGAGTCCTCAGGCCAGGTTTGATGAGACAGAAGTAAAATCATCTCTCTCTCTGATTTTCTTACTCCTTTTGGAAATCTCTCTTTCTTCAGAGCAGAGGAGGTGAACAATGGCTTTAAGCTGGGACATCTCCACTTAGATACATGGGCAGGAAAGTGTTTAGAAGGGGAACACAGCATCTCCATTCAGAATCAAGAGTAACTGACAAACCTAGACTGTATTTGGTTCATTCCTGGAAACACTTGAAGAATCAAAATCCCTCCTTTTCTGTTAGTTTTCCCTACCAGATGTGTCCTTCTGATTACAGAATCAGCCTTCTCAGAACTCAGAGCAGTTGCCCATTGAAATCCTGAATAGATATCAATAGTGTGGTGTACATATTTCAATTTTCCAAGTTCTACAAAATAAAGCACATCTATCTGCCAGATTTCATTCCTATTAGTACCCTTTGGTTTACATCCTGCTGGTAGTAGAATTTGATTATATAAAGAACAGGTAGGACATTTTCTTCTGATTTTCTTGGCTTGTTGCCAGATTTTGGAAAAATCCTTTTTTAAACTCTTACTATTTACATAATGTTTTTTATGAAATTCTGAGGCCTTTAGCACATTTCCTATCAATATTTGATCAATCTCATCATTTCCCTGTACTAGCAGACCAGTATGGGATCAGATGTGAGTTATATATAAGGGATGATTTCTGTTCCTGATTATTTCTTGTAGCTGAATAAATAACAAAGTTAATTCTGACTCATCAGGGTAAACTCAGCAGTTTCAATATGTAAGATCACTCTTTCAGCATACTGAGAGTCAGTAATTATATTGACAGGTTCCGAAAAATCCATTAATACCATCAGAACAGCATATAACTCCCATTTTTAGACAGAATTATAAGGACCTTGAACCACTTTACTTACACTTTCTGATTTGTAAACCTGCCATTCCTTGTTTGTTTGCATCTGTGTAAAATGTAGGCGCTCCAGATATGGGTGTTTCCTGTATAGTACTAGGCAGGATCCAGTTAGCTCTCTTTATAAGTGTAATTCTGTTGCTTTTGGGATATTTGTTGTTAATTTCTCCCCAAACAATTACTGCAAGCTCTTTGCCAACATTCACTTTCTGCCCATAATTTGTCAATCTCATCATTAGTTAAAGGTATGACAATTTCTGCTGGATCTATTCCTGCTAATTGATCAAGTCTCAAATTTCCTTTTAAATCAAGTCAGAGATCTTTTCCACATAGGCTTTTAAATTTTTACTCTGCTTATTTGGTATAAATATCCATTCCAATATAATCCCTCTGCATTAAAATTCCTGCAGGAGAATGCTTAGAGAGTAAAATAACCAAAATGCAATCAAGCTTTGGATCCACATGATCCACATATGCAGCCTGTTATTTTCTTTTCCACCAGAGCCAATACTTTCTCAGCTTCATCTGATAATTCTCTTGGACTATTTAGTCCTTGTCACCTTCTAAGGTTTTGAATAAATAATTCAGTTCATTATTTTTTACCCCAATAGCAATCTATATATTGGAAATGTCTCTGAATAATCTTTGAAAGTCATTAAGAGTCTGTAATTGCTCTCTCCTAATTTGCACCCTTTGGGATCTAATTTTTTGTAGACCTATTTTATATCCTAAATAATTAATAGACTCTCCTCTTTGTATCTTTTTAGTAGCAATTTGTAGTCCCCAACAAGGAAAATTTTTCTTTACTTCTTCAAACATTCTAAAGTATCCACATTTGAATCAGCTAGTAAAATATTGTCCATGTTATGATATATTATAGGTTTAGGAAATTGTTTATGTATTACTTCCAATGGCTATCATACAAAATATTGGCACAGGGTTGAGCTATTTAACATTCCCTGTGGGAGAACCTTCCATTGATATCTCTTGACTAACTGGGAGTTATTATAAGTAGATACCATGAAGGCAAATCTTTCTCTGTCTTTTTCTTGTAAGGGTATTGAGAAGAAACAGTCTTTTAAATCAATAACTATAAGAGGCCATCCTTTAGGTAACAGAGTAGGCAAAGGAATTCCAGATTGTCGAGAGCCCACTGGCTGAATTACCTTGTTAATTGCTCTTAGATCTGTTACTAACCTCCACTTTCCAGATTTCTTTTTAATAACAAATACAGGAGAGTTCCAAGGGCTGGTTGATTCTTCAATATGCTGAGCATTTAACTGCTCTTGTACCAGCTGTTCTAAGGCCTGCAGTTTCTATGTTGTTAAAGATCATTGCTGAACCCATACAGGCTTGTGTGTTAACCATTTTAAATGTAGGGCTGTTGGTGTCTTTGAAAGATCAGCAGCTGTTGTGCCCTGTTCTTGTACAGTCTGAATGGTCAGTGACTGTTCTTTATAATACCTTCTAATATTTTCTTTCCTACTTCTTCAATTCTGTTCCAAGCATACAAGGCTGCCATTCACATAAAATAAGGGTGTGGTCATCCTATAAAGATTGTCTTTGTATATCAGCATAATCACCCTCTCCAAGAAGTTGGTCTTGGGAAATTTCCATACCTCTAGCCCTACATTATCGTTCAATTGTCTTAGCCTTGTCTTTCCACAAGGTATTCCATTGTAACTGGGACCAGCCTCTAAGACCACTGTAACCAAATCCTTCCAGTTCACCTATCCACTGAACTTTCCACCATTCTAAATAACTACAGAGAATACACAGTGGCCCCATGGCCATGTGTGCTTAGCAATCCCTAGTGTTGGGTGTCAGTCTGAACTTGCTCCTGTTGATCCTGGGAGGTATAGGTGGCAGATGTGTTGGTGTGTTCCATATTGATACTCATAAACACAGGGAGGGTGTCTCATAGAAATGACATGGAAACTGCACCCATGAAAACACAGAATATGGGAGACAAAATGAGACAAAAACAAGGGTAATACCACTGGACATGCTTTTATGGGGAGTGGGGGAAGACTCATGGGGACTCCTCCTGAGACAAGGAGCTATAGGAAACTAAGCATTACTGATAGAGGGAGAAATAGTTGTCCCTAGAGATGAATCCCCTACCTGGTTATCCAATACCTGGTATTCAGACCTAAAAACATACATGCAAGCTTCACTGAACAGGCACAGCTTATTGTAGGTTTAGATTTAAGCATTTTTCTATAAAATCTGTCAATAATGAAAACATGCCATCATCATTCTGAGAGAGAAGGAAAATGGTAACAATTAAATCAAAAGGTTAGTGTAAAAGGTATGATTTTATTTTCATTTTACAAATTATAAATGTAACTATTTAATGGAAGACTGGCTGGGTTAGATACTCCTATTGTAATATTTATGCAGTGAAACATCTTTCCTGTGTTTGTATTGTATTCCAACACTCTTGTCTCCACACCTAGTACAGCACCTGGCATGTGACAGATGCTCAATAGTATTTATTGAATACAAGCACATATACAAGAAAAACTTCTTGTCCCACCTTTCTGTGGTAAGTATGTGCTCAAGGAAAGAAGAAATCTTCCCTCCCACGCTCTGGTTACAATGGGTTGAGTAAAATAGAGCAGAGCAAACTTGTGTTTTTGTTTGTTTTTCCTTTTAGACAGGGTCTCACATAACCCTGGCCAACTTCAAACACACTATGTAGCCTAAGCTAATCTTGAACTTCTGAGCCTCCTGCCTCCATCTCCCAAGTGCTAGAATTATAGGTACTCACCACTACATGTGGTTTATATGATGCTAGGATCAAACCCAGCCAGGGCATTGTGTGTACTAGGTAAGCACCCTACCAATTAAACTACATCCCCAGCTCTTGGTTTTTCTATTTTGAGACAAGGTCCTACTATACAGTCTTGGCTGGCCTAGAACTCCTTATTTAGAATCCCCAGGCAGGCAATTAACTTACAACAATCCTCCTGCTTCTGTCATATGAATTCTAGGATTATAGATGTGTGCCAACATGACTGACTCCACATGCCCAGTTTTCAGGATGTCATCCCAACCTCAGATCTCTTAACTCCAGCCACATTCTGTCTCTCAATTCTAAAGCACACTGTAGAAGAGACTAATTCTCAGCCTCCTTATGTCTCAGACAGATGTATGTAGAATTTAAGACTTCAAAAAGAAAGCACAAGAAGAATCATTGCTTAAAAAATAAGCTGGAAAACCCAACTACAAGTGTGAACACAGCAACAAATAGCTTCTTGAGATAGGCCTCGTGTTGCATACTGGTGAGCCCAGGGCTCAGGGCACTGAGGTGGTACAGCAGGCTGCAAGAATATATTATAGAGATTCATCTGTATATTAAAGCTATACCTAGAAAAGTCAAGGCATTTTTCTAGAGGAAGCCATTTATTAAGGAATATTTGGTGTTGTTCAGTTTTTAATATATCAGCTGTCTTCTGCTATGAAATTCTTGTGTGTCCATATACTACTAGGCCATATGGCAAACAGTTAAGCTTCTCAGACCTACTGCTGACCCACTAGGTAACACCCCTGCAGGGCCTAGGTGACAGGCAGGCTATAGATGCATAGCATTGTTTCTTGTGCAAATGAAGCTCAGACCATCCCTTGCCTTCAGGCCTGATAACATTGCAGAACTATTGACTGAGGAGAATAGGGTTTTTTGCATAACCAGGTGCAGTAAAGAGCAGATTTCCTGGCCCAGGCAGAGCTACATGGCCAGGGAGCAAGGAAAGAAAGACAGAGGATGAAGGAACAGAGGATGAAGATGAGGTCAAAAGCATAGGAGCTTAGTTAGGTCTATGAGAAGACAGGAAAAGTAGGTACAGAGAAGAGCTGAACGTGAGGATGGAGCTTAAGCTGTATAGATAGAATTTTGTCTTTGAGAAA
This sequence comes from Peromyscus leucopus, assembly GCF_004664715.2. Lineage (NCBI taxonomy): Eukaryota > Metazoa > Chordata > Mammalia > Rodentia > Cricetidae > Peromyscus > Peromyscus leucopus. Next base: position 59,903,329 of record NC_051064.1, on the reverse strand, counting down.
TAAACAGATGAAAGAGCATGGTGTATATAGATTCTTTTCACTCAGATAACCCCATGCTGGATGTAGTGTCTTCCCCAGGACCCTGGGAGGGATTTTCTCAGGGCAGGCCTTTGGGAAAATTTCAATAAGGTGGAAGGGAGATCACATGTTTCAGGGTACCTAACAAGACTGTCTCCAACAACAGAGTAAGCCTATTTCCAACAAATAAGAACCAATCAAAGTTTGAAATAGTCTTTTAGCCACCCAATTCATACTGAAAATGATCAAGGACTTCTCTAATTTTTCTAGATTTCATTTTCTTTGATAACCATTTTGAAATAAGGAAAAATTATAACAGGCTATAATAAACTTGTTCCCCAAAAAGTTCAAACATTCAAACATTTATCCATTTAACAACTGCTGTTATGTCTCTTATACACTTAACTGCAGACACTGACTATATGTAGTGATGAACCCGACCTTCTGGTCTCGGGGAAACACAGTATTCAGAACTATGTGGCCAACGCTTCTTACAGGAAGCCACGGTATACAGGAAGGTGCCACCTCAGCTGCCTCATAGTGTCTGGCATGGGCTGTATATAGAGCAAAAAGATCACTCTGCAAATAAATGTTTCATATGGCTCTTTGTGCTAACAGTGGAACTTAGAAGGTGGTATTGAGGGCTGCAAATGCTTGAGTGGAAACTACAGGCAGGTGGAGCAAATTCTTCTCCAGGCTCTCACACACTCAGGAGGCTATGCCAAGCTCACTGAGTCAAGTCACCATGAGTCACCAAGAGTTCCACCCTGTTTACTTTAGAAATGCACTTGGTGTTGCTGGGATGTCTTTTCTCATCTCAGACAGATGTCTTCCTACAAGAATTTAGCTGGCCAAGGTTTAAAATAGCCTGACAGACCCAGTAGGAAGAGATCAAATATACCCTTTCCCAGTGTGATCTGAAAGAACTTGAGGGAGGAAAAAAAGATTCACCAGGTTATTTTCTGTTCAAAGCACTTGTAAGGAAACACCTTTAATGGTTTTTGTTTTGTATGCCAGAGCATGGCATGAATAAATGTATTGTAGACTAAGTTTTAATCTGTGGACATCACATATGTTACATAATGATGTCATGGTACACATTCCCTCCCACTGAGGAAGAAGAAAGAGATATGCAGTAAATAAAAAGCATTTTTACGTCATTGTGCATGCTCATCAAACTCTCTAGATTATGAAGGTTTTACCTAGAAAAAAAATGCACTGGATTTCTTTTTGCTACTTAATGAGTTTATGATTTTACTAAATAAATTACTACAGTGGTTAACAAACTAAGATCCTTTTCACACATCTGGCCAATTAATGACCATCACTAATGCTGCAATTCATGTCTCTTTCTCAGAATTCATAAATTGAATATTAACCAACAAGGCAATAAGATTAAAAGGTAGGACTTTGGAGCAAATTAGTGTTCCTTAGAGCAGAGGCCTTTGTACCATCTACCAATAGTTTCTCCTCAAAGGATGGCTGCTCTATGGTTCAAGTGTACACATGCGGGAAATGTGGGTCTCAATGTGACGATACTGTAGGTAGAGTTTACTCAAGTCCGTAATGTTAGTTATTTAGCTGCGTTGTGTTCTTACCCTGCAAGAAACTCACGAAACACGACAGAATCGCTTATAAGAGTTTATTAGAGATAAAGGATAGAGTGTGCAGGCCTGTGGGAGAGACACGTGCGTGGAGAGAAGAAGGACTGGGAAGCATGGCGCTCCACTTTAAAACCGGCTGGGGGCGTGGCCAGGTCACGTCACTACTCCACGCGTGTGCGTAGATCACATGGTCACGTTGCGCGCTTATGTAGCCATGTAATGTCACGGATTCTGGTCACGCGAGATGCCTTGGCTGGAACTTGCTAGCGGAGGTGTCGGGTCCGCGGTATCCTGGCTATGAAGACGCTTGACCGAAATGGCTAGGCGGAATGTCCACCTGGTAAATGACGTGGGGGCGTGTTGTAAACCCTTCACGTATCAGTTGGCACACATAGGCTAGGAAGAGACTGAGCAGCTCTCTTGGCTCATCTCTGTGAAATCTTGACTGAGAGAGTGGTTAAGAGCAAGCCTGGCTTCTTTCTGAACTGCCTTCTGGCTTCCTGAATGATGGTGTGATCCTTGTCCCTGTCAAACAGATTCTTGTCATATAGTATGAAGCCCTTACCAGCTGATGTGATGCTGATGCCATGCCACTGAATCTCCAGAACTATGAACCAAACAGTCCTCTTTTTATTATAAAGTTAGCCCACTACAGGCATTTTGTCATAGTAGCAAAAAAAAAAAATATAGACTGATACAGAAACTTGAGACACTTCAGAAGGAAGAAGACAGGAAAGAAGAAAAAAATGATGGAAAACATAGTAGCAAATATTTAAGTGAGCCTAAATAAATACTTACTACATGCAACATAAATGTGTTCAGCTATAAAAATACAACTCCAAATTTGCAGAGCAAATGATATACTATTCAATAAATGCCGCCAGGGAAACTAATCAGCTACTTCTCAAAATGTGCGAAGTGTCTGTTATGAACTAATAAAAAGGTGTTTGTTATGAGCTGAATGACACCTCCCTAATTCGTATGTTGAAGTGTTAGCCTCCAACATGACTGCATTTGGAGACAAGACCCATAACAAGGAGTAAGAAGCATTCTATGAGGGTACACTGGCAGGGGCTTGATCCAATGAACCAGGTATTCTTGTGAGAGGAGGCACCCTAAGAACCTCTGATTCTCTGAGTGGGTAAAGAACAAAACCCTTGTGAGAACAGAGCAAGAAAACAGCTCCTGCAAATCCACAAGAGAAACCTCGCCAGAAACTGGCCCCCACAGCTTCTTGAACTTCCATCCTCCAGAGCTGTGAGCAAATTGAGTTCTGGTGGTTGGAACCAACTGCTGTGGTTTTTCTGTGTGGTCTGGCTGCCCTAGAAAATGAACACAATATCTGACAAGTGATATATTTAAATTCCATATTCATTTAAAGATAGATATAAAATTAAAATGAGAAAGTATGATGGGAAGTTTGAATATTTTGAGTAAGAGAGATATTTTTTAAACCTAACAAAAACCAGAGGAAAAACATTGATTTAACACTAATTTTAAAATTTAGCTGACAGTCAAAACCCCAGCATGTATGGGGGAGAGACTCATGAAGTCCCACCTCTAGACAGCAAGCTATTGGAAACTGATGGCTGCTAGAGAATGAACAGTAAGTTTTCCTCAGGAATGTGGTCCCCAAAAGGTTACCCAAGGTTCAACAGATAGTTCTATACCTGTACATATATATAGAAGCAGCACTATGTGGACTCAGTGGGTTGAGGAGTTGGGGGAGAGAAAGAGAGAGAAGACATGAAGTTAGGAGGGGGTAGGAGAGGGAATAAAGTGTGGATTGGTAAGCAAGTGTGTGTGTGTGTGTGTGTGTGTGTGTGTGTGTTTCTCAAACATTAAAAAAATTACCTAGCTGACAGGAAATATATAAGAAACACAAAATAAGGCAGCACACTTAGAAATCACTGTCAGTATGTAAATTATGGAGAGATGATTTAAGAGCTTGTACAGATGGATCCAAAGAGAAAAACAAGAGCATGATTAGCCAGTTTACAAGACAGTAAACTCAAGAAACATGAAACTCAGTATTCTTGACAGCAAAGGCTCCACATGTTGATTACAGCATCGAGTTATCATTTTGAGGATGAGACAACTGAAATGAAACTGTATCATTCTCATTATTTGAGAGAGTGTGTGGACACAATGTGGAATATGGAGGTAGCATGTCCTTTGGCTTCATTCCCTTTTTACAGAAACTCACCCTAAGGAACAAACTGGCAAGAAAGCAATGAGAGATAGATGTTCATTATAGGACTGGGCCAAAAGGGGGGAAGCTAAAACACTCGATTTTTCTGTCAGTGAAAAACTAGTTAATACACAAGATGGCATCTACAATGAAATAATATCCAATCCTCATAAACCATGGCAAAAAAAGAAAAATACCAATATTATATTGGTAAATTATTATTATTTGATGACTAGTACAAGAAAAACAGTAAAGTCACAGGGTCTATGGAGATGGCTCTGTCAGTAAAGGTAATGCTGCACAGCCTGAGGACATGAGCTTGGATCCCTGGCACCCAGATAACAGCTGAGCATGGTCACACATGTCTGTAACCCTGGCACTGGGCCATGGGCACAGATGGATCCCCAGGGCTTACTTGCCAGCCGGCATAGTTAAATTGGTGTGATGGTTTGAAGGAGAAAGGTCCCCATAGGCTCATATGTTTCAATGCTTGGGCTCCAGTTAGTGGAATTATTTGGGAAGGATTGGAGGTGTGGTCTTGTTGGAGGAGGTGTGGGCTCTGAGGTTTCAAAACCTTATGCCAGTCCCAGTCTCACTCTCTCTGACTTGAAGTTGAAGATCAGCTGTGAGCTCTCAGCTGCTGCTCCTGCGCCATGGTAGCCTGCCTGCTGTCACACTCTCTACTATGATGACCACAGGCTAACCCTCTGAAACTGTAAGCAAACTCCCTACTAAATGTTTCCTTTTATAAGTTGCTTTGATCATGGTATCTCTCCACAGCTATAGAACTGCCCTGCCTGCAGGGCTACAACGGGTTCTCGACCACCCTAAGGAGGGAATGTAGGGACAGGAGACACAAAGGAAAGACACCAAGTCTAGATTCTGATCAAGGTGCCACTTTATTTTTCTCCAGAAGGGTTTATATAGTTTCTGCAGGGTGGGGGGAGCAAGAAGCTGTCATCTGCATAAGGTGGGGCAAGCTAACAGGATGTTTACAGGGTGAAAGGGTCAAGGGCTCTGACTCAATGTCCTGTTGCTAGGCAACCTGACTGTAAGCTGATCTAGTTCCCTGTCTTATGGGGAGGGGGTGGGGGGTTGTCTGTATTTTTCCACTAACTAGAGATTCTGTCCTTGTCCCTAACATCTCCCCCTTCTTAGTAATAAATCTAAGAGCTAACATAAACCAGGTTCGAATGGTCTAAAAGGAGGACTCTGAAAGAGGCTTTGCATGGAGGATTACAGAGGCCCTATCCCTCTAAAGGTTGTGAAAAGGTCCAAGAGGGAATGTCTCTCCAGACTCAAGCACCACGGGCATCCCCATAGTGCGGGAATCAATGGACTGTGCAGTTTTTTGAGGGAGCGGAAATGGGTAAGTGCAAGGCTGTTACTGCACAACCACTATGCAACAGGGCATATAATCCAGGCTCTCGGGATTTGGGGGTACCATGGTCCCTGGCCTGTGCAGTCCCAGCTGCACTCCAATCATGCCTTGAGTGAGCCTTTTTCCCACACACAGGTGCAGCCTGCCCTGAGTGAAGGGGTCTGTGTGAGGCATCTCTCATCAGGGGAAATTTCAACCCAGGAGTCCTGCATATCAAAGCAGTGGTAATGAACCTGGATCTGCCTTACTGGCAGGTCTGTTATTTGGCTTCAGATGACCCGAGTGAGCCAGGAAGGTGCCTATGGCCCAAAGGCAAGGACCAGGAGCAGGCCTAGAACAGGTCCTAGGAGGGAGGAAAGAAGGGTCGTTAGCCAAGGGGAGTTTGAAAACCTAATTCTGGAACCACCCAAGCTCTTGTTCTCCTTTTCTTTTTCTCTTTTTCTAGTCCTTTTTTAACCTTTACCATACTATCCCTGACTACCCTGGTGTGGTCTGTAAAGAAGCAACATTCCTCTTTGAGTACAGTGCAAAAGCCACCCTGTTGTAAAAAGAGGATATCCAGGCCTCTCCTGTTCTGTAAAACTATCTCAACTAGGGAGGAAAGGGATGACTCGAGGGCAGAAATTCCCTGTTCATATTGGGCAATATCATCATCTATGGACAGTTGAAGCTCAGAGTAATGTTTGTTGAACAGGACCAGAGAGGCAATTTCTGTGCCTGTTTCCGCTGCTCCAACCCCCAGAAGGACTGTTAAGGTGATGGCAGTAACAGGCTCCTGTCAAGGCAGTCGTCTCAGTGCGGCTTCTCTTCCTAGAGATCTAGGAACTGATCTGAGGAATAGGTTAGTCTAGGTGGAAGAGACCTAAGTGCCCTGAGTGGCATCTCCGGTGCTACCCTGTTTGCTGTGCTACCTGCCAGCCACAGGCTGTGTCAAGCTGGCCCAACAAGGCCAGCAAGTCCGACAAGCCTTTCTGACACTTTGGATGAAAGTTCAGCACTGCCCTTGGAAACATGACCCCCTGCTGTCAGACTGGATTTGACAAGCAGTGTCCCTGCTCAGCCCAGAACGTGATTGACTATGGGACTTGTATACTGTGTGAAAGGTCTCAAACACAGTTTGCTGTAAAGTTCCCGCTGTCCCCCCACAGGAACTCTGAGCAGAGTGATAACAGAGCTAAAGGGCTGGTGGGGGTTGCTGTGGGTGAGGAAAATAGCCTGGATTGCTTGCCGGAGGGACAGCATTTGAAACAGAAGAAGTTTCCTCAGGAGAGGGGCTATCTCTCCTGGGCAGATCAGGTATATTTACAGCTCTAACCAGGCGTTCTGGTAACCATCTGGGAGCAGAGTTTATCTGGTCAAGAATGCAGGTCGAACCTCATCCCCATATAAGGACCCAGTGAGGTGGCCAAGGAGCCCAATCCAGCTGACCCCCAAGGGGTGTTTGTAATTGAGGGATTATCACAGACAGGCGAGGGTAGAGGAACCAGCTGTGCCAGGCTCATACCTTGAGGAATCATGACCATGTCATTTACAGCAGTGGCCAGAATCTTAATTTCACCTGTCAAATCACTGTCTATTATGCCAGGGTAGACCTGGACCCCTCGGAGGGCCGCAGAACCATGGCCAAGGACAAGTGAACAAACATTAGAAGGTAAGGGCCCTGTCACCCCTGTAGGGATGACCTGAGCCCCTTCAAGGAAGTTTAATACTGTTTCGGCGGTGGCACACAAGTCCAATTCGGCACTACCTGGAGGAAGGGACTGACGGAAATAATTGGTTTTTGACCTGCATTCTGTAGCCCAATGATGGCTCCTCCTCCTTTTCCTCCCCCTTCTCCCCCTCTTCATTTTGATCTTCCAAACCCCCTGAGGGCTGCTCTGGGCGGCCACCTCAGATGAGTCCCCAGAGGTCTGGCTCCGGGTAACAGGAAATGCCAGGACAGGCTGAGGCTTACTTTTTGATTTACTAGATTTTTGAGATGGTTTTAGCGGGCCGGGAGCCACCACTTCAAGGGCAAAATCTTTAAGTTCTTTGCCAAGAGTTTTCCATTCCCTTAAAAGCTCAACATGTTCCCTGTGAGCCTGGAGGGCCTGTCGCAGTGAGCCGAGATCTGGGACAGGGGGAGCTAACTCATCAAGAACAGCCCACAAAAGTGGGAAGATGAAGAAACATAAAGAGGGGGCACCGCCAGAGATTTTTGAGGTGGTATAAAAGGGCCCAAGGACTCCTGTTTAAGGGGAGATTTTTGCAGGAGGGACAGTCTGTATTATGGTAACTGGCTGCCCCTTTCTCTAGGGAAGCCTCCTCGGTGGGGTCTGGAGGGGAGTTATAGGTAAAATTATTAACAGAGGGATAAAGATGGCAGGAGCGGACTCCTGGGGATTGTTAGGTTTAAAAGTCGTGAGCGTCCCCTCTTCCATAGAGCGCAGGTTGTGATCCGAGGGACAGACTGAAGGTGGACGAGAGGGCGCTCGGGGGATCTTAGGGCAGGTAGAGGGGGAGTGAAAGGCTTCTTTTAAGATTTTTTTCTCCTATATTAATAAGCTCTTGTATGTCAGGGGAATATTTATAGACCCTAAGAATGTCATTAATAAAAAAAGGCCTTAAGGTCTTTTTTCTTTACCCTAGTTCCTTGTATCTTGAGGGGCTCATTTAGGCCAGAAATGAATAAATCTTGTGACGATGTTGCCTGTCCCATGGCTCATCACTTTCTTACCTGTGTTGTCTCCGCTCTCCTCCAGGATCACGTCCTGAACCGGGCGATTTCAGGGGGATCCAACAACTTCACCAAGGCCTTGGTCTTCCTCTGGGAGACAACATTCCGAATCCTCAAGAGGTGGTTTCATCCACGTTGGGCGCCAGTTGCCCCACCTGCAGGGCTACAACGGGTTCTCGACCACCCTAAGGAGGGAATGTAGGGACAGGAGATACAAAGGAAAGACACCAAGTCTAGATTCTGATCAAGGTGCCACTTTATTTTTCTTCAGAAGGGTTTATATAATTTCTGCAGGGTGATGGGAGCAAGAAGCTGTCATCTGCATAAGGTGGGGCAAGCTAACAGGATGTTTACAGGGTGAAAGGGTCAAGGGCTCTGACTCAATGTCCTGTTGCTAGGCAACCTGACTGTAAGATGATCTAGTTCCCTGTCTTATGGGGGGGGGGGGTCCTGTATTTTTCCACTAACTAGAGATTCTGTCCTTGTCCCTAACAGAACAGTGACTGAGACAATTAGTAAGCCCATGTTCAGTAAGGGACCCTGTCTCAAAAGATAATTGGTTGAGTAAGATGCCTGATGTCGGTCTCTGGCCCAGTCAAACACACACATATGTGCACACCCAACCATATACACATGTGAACATATGTACAAGAGAGAATTGTGTAAGTACAGTGTAATGTTAACATGTTTGAAAACTAAATACATGTGCAAAGTTAGAGTCATAGAATTTGGCTAACTATAGAATATGATTTTCCCAGCACAGCTGCACAATCAGAAGTTCCCTATGCAAATCTGAACCTCAAAGCTCATTTGTTGATAATGTAATTCTCCACAGTTTCATACATTTCTGTGTTCTTCGTGTTGCGTGGTAATTAGGTAGAAAAAAATACCCTGATTTCTCATATCATCATCATGTTCAATTTACACAAAAATGACATTAAATACACACTGCTAATTACAAAAGAAAATGCTGATTTAATACTAATTAAAATGAATAATGTACATTCACCTATTTTCAATGAAAAAAAAATATTTTGTTGGCTATTTAGTGTTCACTCTTTTACAATTGTCATTTGGGTTTCACATGTCATGAACTTGTACATGTGAATCATGTATGTCTTGAGGGTTTCTTACCCAACACATCTGCACACACAATATTCTGTAAGCCAGAACCTATAGCAGACCATTCATTGTCTGAAACCTGCTCAAACTAACCTTGCTCCAAAAAATAGGAAAATATGATACACAGTGAGGAGAAAAATCTATAAGAGCTGACACAAATGTTATCAATTAGTAGAGAAAGACATCAAAAGAATTGTCATCCACATATTCAAATTTCAGAAGATGCCAATGATATTTAAAAGTTCAAATTGCATTTTCATACATTACCTACAGTATATAACATAAAAATGTACCAGTGGAGCCACTTTCAGAAGAAAGCAGAGCCCTAGGAACTGTCAAAAAAGAAAAAGCCTTTTTTGAAAATGACATAACATCAGTGAGCTTGGGATGTATTTAGGTGGCTTATTATGTTCTCAGAGTTCCTGAAAATAAACAAGATTAAAAGAGAATGGTAATTTCTTGAATATATTACAAGTGAAATACTTCCAGATTTGTTGAAAAGTATTAAGCACAAATCCAAGAAAGTCAATAACAGCACATGAACACATTTTTATCAAGGTACAAAAGTGATGAGACTGAATAGTTTAAGTCTGCAGAATACCAGCAAAAATTATATGATATTGTTTTTTTACACTCACTTATTTGTTAGAGGCATGCTCGTGGCACAGCATGTGTGTGGAGATTAGAGGACAATTTGCAAGATGAGTTCTCTCCTTCCATCACCTGGCATTCATGGATGTAACCTAAGTCGTCCATGCTGTTGGCAAGCACCTTTACATGCACTGAGCTACCTCACTAGCCCAAAACCATTTGTAAAAGAAGTCAAAATGTGCTAGAAAACTCTTGCAGTGATGTGTATATTTGAAATCTTGAGAGAAAGAGATATTGCCTTTGTATCAGGATCAAATGTAGCAATTCACATACACTAGGCAACCCTTCTACAACTGAACTACACTGCCAGTCCTTGATGAAGACAGTGTCTCACCATGCTGTGGATATCACTCTATATAAATAAAACACTGATGGCCAGTGACCAGACAGGAAGTATAGGCGGGACAAGGAGAGAGGAGAATTGGGGAAACAGGAAGAAGGGGAGAGACACTGCAGCCACCGCCAGGACAAGCAACATGTAAAGACGCTGGTAAGCCACCAGCCACGTGGCAAGGTATAGATTTATAGAAATGGGTTAATTTAAGATAAAAGAACAGTTAGCAAGAAGCCTGCCACGGCCATACAGTTTATAAGTAATATAAGCATCTGAGTGATTATTTTATACGTGGATTGTGGGACTGTGGGGCGTGGTGGAACCTGGAGAGAAGCCCTCCAGCAACAAATGGCGCCCAACATGGGCCTCCAACTTTCAATTCTCCCACCTCTACTTTTGAATGCCAATCATACAGGCATGTGAGGCATGTGCCACCATGCCTGACTGAAATGCAGGAGGATTTTAAGGGGCATGTCAAAAACATGAGCATGTGTTCATCTTGATCTCAGATCTTAATGTCCCATCTTTGGTTGCCTCTATCTCTGTGTAACAGAGATAACATACTCCATATAACCTTGGATAACATACTGCTGTCACCTGCAAAAGTGAAAGCAGCCTTAGCTAAGACATCAAAACCAGATGTTTACATTGTCACCAAGTGTCTTATGGCCCTGAGCACATTACTGAAGCATTCATGTATGCAGGTTTTCAGCTCCCCTTACATGAGGTTTGCCTGGACCACTTTTTTTTTTTGCATGTATATATGTACATACAATGTACGTGTATATAGGTATGTGCGTATGCATGTGGAAGCCAGAGATCAATGACAGGTGTTTTCCTCAATTGCTTCTTCACCTTATTTTCTGAGCCAGGGTCTCTCACTGAACCTGGAGCTCACTAAGTCAGCTCTGCCTATCAGTCAGCGCTACAAGGATGCCCCTGTCTCTGCCTCCCCACTGTTAAGACTGCAGGTACACAACCTCACCTGGCTTTTATGTGGGTGCTGGGGATCCAAACTCAGGTCCTCATTTTGCCAGCTGAGCCATCTCCACAGAACCACAGATCACCTCTTAAATCTTTTTGGCACCTGTGATTTCCTGTGAATTGGATCATGGGCAACACAGAAAGCCTTCTTCACCGGATGCTGACTTCAGAGTAGTGGGAAGGCACCTGAGCATGGTTGAATCACCCACCATCCCAAAGGAAAAGGAGAATCAAGAACGTGGAAAAAAAAAAACATCTGGTGCTGAGTCCCTTAAGAGGTGATCCGAAAGGGAGGGGACCAGCCTGTAGACTGGATATCAACTCAGGAGCATCAGGAAAGTCACATTAACAACAGTTCTGCCCTGCCATCCTGGGTATGACACAGACACATGCCCACAGGGCCAGCACAGTAAGACCCACTCTGAATCACAGATGAAGGCTGTGGTCTAAACAGTCTGTGGAAGCCCTCCTTCCTGCTCCAACAGTCTGTGATTTGCATTTTTATTGTGAAATAAAAATTAAAATGGAAACAGATGAACATTTTTCACACTCAGTCCTGGTTTAATGTTTTGGCACAGACACACACACACACACACACACACACACACACACACACACACACACATTAAAAGAAATGTTTATTGCTTTACAGAAGTCACTAAGATGATGGAATGCCCCTTTCCTTTCCAAATGTGTGTGACTATTAGCTCTGCTGTACAACATAGAAAAAAACCGCATTGTAGGACGATCTAGGAAATAAGCATGGGCTATTCTCTGAAATAGCTAGCACTCTGCTATCACTATTTCTGAAGTCAGCGAGCGGCTGCTGGATGCAACTGTCCTCATCTCTCCTTTAGACTTCAGCCCTTCTGAGAATAAGAAGGATGGAGAAATTCTTTCAAAAACTGTCTGTGGTGCGTTTATTAGAAGATACAACAGCTAATCCTAAGGCTATTCCTGTCTGCCCTTCCCTCATGAAAGTTTAAGTGTATTCCCAGTCTATCCTTGAAGCTATGAGCAGCCATGTGACATAGTTCTAGCCACTGGGACACAAACAGAAGTCACACAGGGGCTTCTGGGAACTTTTGCTCTGTTTACTTATTTGTGTATACGTGCGTTTGTGTGCATATTTGTGTACACGTGAGTGTGTATTTGTGTGAATATACACACATGTGTGTGTGCACTCACCAGCCATGTGCATATGGAGGAGAGATTGACATCAGATGTCTTCTATCATGCTCCATCTTTTTGAAATTGTTCTGGTTTATTTACTATTATTTTATGTATATGAATGTTTTGCCTAAATGTGGCCTCTGCAGCAGATGTGTGTGCACAGCCCACAGATCCCAGAAGAGAGTGTCAGATCCCCTGAAACTAGAGCTGCAGGCTGTTGTGAGCCACCATATGAGTGTCGTGAATTGAACCCAGGTCTCTATAGAAGAGCAGCCAGTGCTCTTAACTGCAGAGCCCTGAACCATCTCTCCAACTCCAGGGGCTCTCCATCTTATGCTTTGACTTTTTTTTTTAAGTTTTTGAACTTTTCATGCAATATATTTTGATCATATTCTTTCCTCTCCTCTAACTCCTCCCAGAGGACCTCCCTTGCCCCCACACACATAACTTCCAGTTCTTTCTCTGTCTTAAAAACTAAAACAAAAGAGTACACACACACAAAATAAATAAATAACGTGGAGTCTGGTTTGCGCTGGCCAGTGACTCCTGAGCATGAGGCCTGCCCTGGGCGTGGTCACTCCATTGAAGAAAAGTGATTTTTTTTCTTCTCTCTCCCCACTGGCATCGATTGCAAATAGCTTCTTGGTTAGGGGTGAGGCTCTGTGCCCACTTCCCCTTCGTGCTGGGATTTTTGTCTGGCTTGAATTTGTGCAAGTCCTAATGAATCTGTCTAAGAGCTTAGTCATCTGACTATGCCTGCTAGAAGTGAATGGAAATTTAAAACTGTGTTATCATTTCATCATGTAATTCATTTTCAGGCAGGATCTCACCACCAGGTGGCCTAGGCTGACCTTAGGCTCACAATCCTCTCGCGTCAGTATCTCTGCCCCTGGGACTACAGAGACTGTGCACCACTGCACGTAGTTCCTCCTAATAGTGTGTCCAACTGAATTGATGATGTGCTATGAATCAGTGGCTCTAGATTTCTTAATCCGCTCTCTTTTTTACATCTATTTGTGTGTGCTGGTGTGTATGCATTTGAGCACTCGTGTGTGTGTGTGTGTGTGTGTGTGTGTGTGTGTGTGCATTGTGTCACAGCACACACATGCAAGTGAGAGGACAACTTGGAGGAGTTGGTTGTCTCTTTCTGCCATGTGGGTTGTGGAGAGCAAGCATTCTGTCAAGGTAGGCAGCAAGCATCACGATGCACTGAGCCATCTCACTATCCCTCCATTTTTTTATATAGAGAAAATCTACCGCATTTCATGAAAGGGGGCAGAGTCACCACCAATGCACAATCTAAGCCACGTTGGTACTGTCAGCTGGTCATCCCTCAGAGCTGACTCCACCGCACAGAGAAGTGCTCTGTTTTTGTCTATGTGTTCTTCCCCAGGGCCTGCCCCATTGTGGGCTGTTTTTCTTACATGCTGTAAGAACTCTGGCAGAGTAATGATACACAGCATTGTTGGGTTGGCACATGATTTTCCCCACTCCCTTGAGTTTCACCTGGTCACTAGAGAGGTTTAGCTTTCTCTCTCATAAAGTAGTTAGCAGGGTGTGTGTGTGTGTGTGTGTGTGTGTGTGTGTGTGTGTGTGTGTGTCTGTGTCTGTGTCTATGTCTGTGTATGTCTGTATGGCTGTGTCTATGTCTGTGTCTGTGTGTCTGTATCTGTGTGTCTGTGTATATTATGCTAAGGATTTAACCCAGAGCCTTGAACATGCAAGTATTCTACCACTAAATGATAACATCATCCAGGACATAGAGGGCTTTTTGAGTTGTTTTTTTTTCAATAGCGTTAGACTAAAAAACATTGTTTCAGCATTCTTTAGCAAAGAAGACAACATTATTTATTAAGTAAAAACATGTGGTTTCTTGTCTTTCTGAGACTCAGAAACATAACACCAAAGAACGATCTGCCTAAGACGTCCTCTTGCTGCTTTTATTAAATCTAGCTTCCACTGTTTGACATTGACAACTGTAGCTAGAGATTTCCTGCCTTGCCCACAGTCAGGACAAATCTTTGTCACCCACCAGTCCCACAGCGCTCAGACCCAACCAAGTAAACAGAGACTTATATTGCTTACAAACTGTATGGCCGTGGCAGGCTTCTTGTTAACTGTTCTTATAGCTTAAATTAATCCATTTCCATAAATCTATACCTTGCCACATGGCTTGTGGTTTACCGGCATTTTCACATGATGCTTGTCATGGTGGCGGCTGGCAGTGACTCCTTCTGCCTTCCTGTTCTTTCTTTTCTCCTCTCTGTTAGTCCCGCCTATACTTCTTGCCTAGCCACTGGCCAATCAGTATTTTATTTATTGACCAATCAGAGCAACACATTTGCCATACAGAACATGCCACAGCAGACAACTAACAGGAATTGTGGTTGTTTTTTTTTTTAATCAAATACTTCCTATTTCTTCATTTTGTTAAAGATAAAGAGAAACCAGCATGTTATGAATAGGCCCAACTAGTACCAGCCCACCCACTCCTGTCCTGTTCTGATTTACTGTCCTTCTCACCCAGGCACAATCCCCTCTGGAACTGGACCTCTGCCCACATTCCCATTATTTTTGGCTAGAGTCCTATTACATGAAGGTGACTTTGATTTCTGGGATCAAGAAAAAGACTGGGATGGCTAGGCATTGTGGATAGTGAAGACTTTACTGGCAGCCCCTGCTGACAGTGGCACTGTGCAAGCTCTTCATGTATTTAATATCTTACTTCATATTGTTATCTTTCACTCTCTACCATGCCACATATTAGATGTCTTAACAGTTGGACAGATAAAATCTGAAGCTGAGAGTCTTTAAAGAACTTGACTGAATTCCCATTGCTGATAAAGAAGTGAGATTCCTTCCACTGCCCTATTCTGCTTCTCAATTCTAGTTCTCTCCAGCTCTTTCCCTCAGGGTTTGCCTTACGTCGCTGTATGGGCCTGGGAGGAGCTCCCTGCGCAGTGAGCACCTGCAATGGATTTGACCTCTATTGACTTCAGAGTCCCTGACGCTACACCAGCCTTTTCCCTTCCAGGATGAGAATGGGGAACATCATTTTGACCAGCCCAGCTGCTTGTTCAGGCCAAGCCTCTTGTCTACAGGCAGTGTCTCCCCCTCTTCCCCTATCCTGGTGAATAGACCTCCCTCCTCCATGGCATCCCAGTATTTTTTGACACCCATAATACCCAAAACATATTTAATCTGCTCAATTTATTTCATTGTAATCTTTTAATATTTGGGTTTGTTTTCTCTCCTGTGTGCTCTCATTCTGTGTGTGTGTGTGTGTGTGTGTGTGTGTGTGTGTTTGTATGCACACACACACATGTGTGCACAAATACCTACAGAAGCCAAAACATGGGGCCTACTAATTACAGTTAGTTGTGGGTGCCTAAAATGGGTCCTGAGAACAGAACTCAGGTTCTCTGGAAGAACACTGAGTGCTTTTAATCACTGAGCCATCTCTCCAGTCCCTAATTATAATTTTTTAATGTGTCTTCCCACCAATGAAAAGAGCATTGCCCACATCTTTAATAAAAAAAAAAAGGTTAATTGTATGGTAAGATTTTTATGCAGCTAAAGGTATTTTTTTCTATGAAACAGGGCATTTCAAGCAATTTTTCTTTCTTTTTCAATAATTTCTTTTGAGTGCTAGGTCCTGGAAGGCACTGTGCTCTCCACAAGGAAACACATTATGTGTTAAAATTATGAGCTCTGCTCCCAAATCCTGTTTGAGTGAATTGGATAGTAAGTTCATGTCAACCACGACCATGAGAAAGCTTCAGTTTATGATGCATAATTAGTGCACAGGAAGTTAGTAGGAGACTTCACCAAATACTGCAATTGTTGAAGTTGCCTTTGATTTCTTCTCCCCTTTCATGGTACCTTGTCCCCAGACACCCTGTCACTGTCATGTGTCACCCAGACATGCCCATTGAGACATGATAAACTTCAGGCTGCTCTTACTTTCCATCTTGTCTCAGTCATAATTACCTGTTCAGAGTCTCATTTCCCAGAGTCATATGCTCTGTTTCCACCACACAATAATCACATCTGTTCAACGGCCCAGTTACAAATGCCTTAGTTATCTCTTTTCAAAGGTAGCAAATTATCAACTTGCCTTCCAAAACTGGAATAGAGGTCACTGGTCAGAAGAAGGAGAATGGAGGTACAGTGTCAGGTGACCCCAGAGGCACAGAAGGAGCAAAGCTTGGCATATGGCCAGATGATATGGCAGGTACAGATGGCAGCATTCCAGCACCCAGGGATTCCACTGTCAGCTAATTGACAGGAGAAAGCAGGTGGCTAGCAGCATAGACTCAGCCAACTGAGGTGAGGTCAGGCCCAGGGTCAGAAACCCAAGGATAGCAGTCTAAGCATCAAGGAATCCTCAGAACTGAGTAACTCGATGTAAAAGGCTCAATTGCTGAACCATGTCCCTCCTGAGCTTCTGTCGCCTTTCCCAACTGTGGTTAGCAATAGAAATCCTAAGAACAAAAAGGTTGTGATAGATTTAGAAGAAAACACACAGGGCAGCATCTGAAGGGCTAAGATGACTGGGACTATAGGGTCTGAGTTCTGTGAGCAAGCTTCGCCTTTCCATTTTCTCCAGAAGGGGAAACATTTATAACACAGCAAGGATGGCAAAGACTGAATCCCTGCTAAACTCAAATGCAACTTCATTGTACAAGGGGAGGGACACAAAGATTAATACCACCCTGCAGCACAGACTTGAACAAGGAATGGAGAAAGATGGTCAAGAGAAACCATGCAAAGGAGATTATAGCAGAGCTTGTTAATGTAGCACAAAGACAATGAGAATATAGTCATGTGGGAAGAACATGCTAAGGAGGGGGGCAGTGTGGGCAAAGGCAAGGAATGTGAAAGTACACTCATTGTACCTAGGAATTGTGCACGGTCCATTGTGATTTAAACAAAGATAATATAGGAGGAAGAAATTAAACTTAATTTTATATACACATGTATATGTATGTAATATCTGTACATATATATTCACATATATATGTTAACATATCTATATATATTTACATATTGCTTTAGTCATAGTTTTCTAGAATGAATATATTTTCTATAGATAGATAGATAGATAGATAGATAGATAGATAGATAGATAGATAGATAGATATGGGGGGGATTTATTAGAGCATCTAACAGACTGTGGTTCAGCTGGTCAATAATGGCTGTCTACCAACAAAAGGTCCAAAAATCCAGTAGTTGTTCAGTCCACAAGACTGGATGTCTCAGCTGGTCTTCAGTGTATGTCATAGTCTGGAAGAAGCAAGCTCTACTGCCAATGAAGGAATGGACTTGCCAGCTAGATGGAGAGCAAGCAGGCAGAGAGCAAGCTCCCTTCTTCCATGTCCTTTACAAAGGCTGCCAGCAGGTGTAACCTAGATTACACCTCAAAAGACTTAGATTAAAGGCAGGTCTTCCCACTTCAAATGCCTTAATTAAGAAAAATACCTCACAGGTATACCTTCTGCTTGGGTTTTGGTTAATTCCAGATGTAGTCAAGTTGAAAAACCAAGAATAGCCGCCACACATATCTATACATTTTCACATAGCCATCCACATCAATGAATTTCTCATAAGAAGAAAAGACAACCAACCATGTGTCAAAAGTTGTGCAAACATTGCATATACACTGAATATATATGTTGTTCTTGTCATCACTCCCTAAAGAATTCAGTATAACAGCTATTTACATTGTATTAAGCATTATAAGTAATCTAGACATTACAGAACGTCTACAAGAGGATGTGCCTAAATTATATGCAAATAGTATGCCATTCAATACCAGGGACTTGAGCATCCATGAATTTTTATATCTGCAGGGGACTAGGATCAATCTGTGGAAGACATCATAAGCAGTTGAACACACGCGCGCACGCACACACACACACACACACACACATATACATTTACATTCATGCATATGTATGTATACACAAATATATATTCAATGTTACAATTTGATCACAAATTAGCAAGTTTGCACATGTGCAACATTCTGAGGAATAAAACATTGTCTTCAGGAAATGTATTCAAGGATTCTAATCAGGCAGGTAAACATAATCAGTTTTACAAAGTTGGTTTTACAGAGAGAGAGAGCACGTAGGCATGAGAACATTAGAGATCATCACAACACTCCATGCAGCAGATGGCAAGACAATGGCCAGTAAGTGGGGAGGACAGAGTGTCTTCAGGAGACTTTGAGGGATAAAGTCAGCACACTTAGTGACTTAAGTGTCACAGAGAAAGAGAAACATTAACCTTCTTAACATATGCAACTAACTTCAATTGGGATGGAAATACCATTAACTATGTCAAAAAGAGAAAGAAAAATTAGTAGATGTTAGTTAAAAGTTAGTATAATTCAATTTAAGTTTGTGGAAAGCCCTCTCAAACAAGTGAGATTATGCTAAACAACTGAGAATCCATGTATCAATGATATCTGGATACTTCAGAATGCACAAAATCACCCTAGCAAAATGTCTTTAAAAGGGTAAGGGACAGAGCAGAACCCTTGCGACACTGAATTTGATGACACACTATGTTAGGCCATGTCTACAAAAGTAACTGCATAGACATTTGGATGAGTGGCAGCCAACAGACTGCTAAATTTAAAACAGGAGCAGGAAAGAGGAAGAAGTAGTACCTAAGGGAGAACTATACAATTCAGAGTGTTTGGAATGCAAATCCTCTCACATCCACAAAGCCACCTTGCCTGATCAAGCCTTCCTGAAAGAATGAGAAAAGATAATAGTCTAATGAGAAAGGAGAAATGGTCTTTTCAAGGGTTGGTCTGCAGTTCCATGTAGTTGTCCTCCTGCAAACACTTGCTCTGCTTGCAACTTACATCTTATCTACAGAATGTTGGTCTTTTCGTGGCCTGATGCAGACTGTCAGTCATGAAGTTACTACCTAACATGCATCTGTGCACAAGGCAACTAGTCTGCCATTGTCTGTCAATCATTAGACCTGGACAACAACTTACTGAAAATTCATCAGTTCTCCTGTGGCCACAACACTCCATGTAAATTAGGCCTTTGGATTTTTTAGATTCCTCTTAGTTCAGATTTTTTAGGCTGCTCAGCTACACAGAGTAAATGATTCTGATAGGAAACTTGAATTTGACCATGTTCTCCAAAATTTCATTGCCTGCAATAATGAAACCGAGATCAAATAACTGCAGATGTGTTCTGTAAACTTTTAGTTGTTACATAGCTGTTAACCATTATTGGTGATATCATGCCTCTGGAGTTTGTTGTGTGGTTAATGAGTCATGATTTAATGGCAAAGTGATTTCATCTCATTTTCACCATCACTCACAAAACAAGTAGTAAATTAACTGAAAGAAATGCATGACATTGTAACAAAGTTTGTATTTTGATGAGCTATGAAAAAAATTTATAATTAAATTATATACATTAAAGGTAACACCCCTATAAATACAGAGAGATTTTGGTGTTCTTTCCATAAGCCACTGATTCTCAACCTGTGGGTTGTGACCCCTTTGAAGGTTGAACAACCCTTTCACAGGGGTCGCCTAAGACCGTTGGAAAACACAGATATTTACATTACAATTCATAACGGAGGCAAAATTACAGTTATGAAGCAGCAATGAAAATAAGTTTATGGTTGGAGATCCCTATTGGTGAAACTATTAAGGCCACTCCATGTGGTTAAAAGGGAGGTTTATTTTGTGGGGTAACTTACATGTGAATGGATAGTTTACAGAGTCTGTGAAAGGTGTAGCGCATTCCAGCAGTGTTCTCTGGAGAACTCTACTCGGTCTACCTCCAGCGTCCAGGGTCCAGGAACCAAGAGAGCTGGCGCATCTGGATCTCGGGTCTTCAGGGTCCTCTCTTGGCCCCGTCTTGTAGACGTGACAGTTACCAAAGCCTCAATGGGGGTTGGAACTTCCAGATCAAAGCTGGAATGGCTACCCACTACAGATCCCCACAACATGAGGAACTGTATTAAAAGGTCACAACATTAGGAAGGTTGAAAACCACTGCCTTAAACAGATGTGCCACACTCAATGGACAAGCACTGTATAAATTGTATAGGATCCTCATTAGAGCTCAGAAAATCAGAAGGATATTTATTAGTTACATTGTCATACTCTTGGAGTGACAAGATCAGGGCATTATTTTAGAAGAAAATCTTGTTACAAAATAATTAACTAAAGCTGGACAAAATGCAGAAACACACTTGTTCCAGACACAGGCCTTAATAAAACCAGCCAGCCATGAGGGAGAAAACTCAAGTCATCACAGCTCTGCAGTACTTCACTGTGTGTAAGCGGGTTCGGGCGGATACGGCTGAATGTTTAAACATTTTTTTTTTTTATTTTTTATTTTTTTTTTTTCATTTTTTTTTTGCGTTTTACTTATTTAGGCTGTCAACTCCAGATACTGCTTGCTGATCTGAATAGTCGCCCCCCGCTTTTTAAACATTTTAACATTAAAACTCTCTAACTCATGAAAGAAATGATGGTGAAACTAGTAAGTTCCAGGGAAGATGAGGAATAAAGGAAAAATGGCAGTTGGGAAAGCAAAGTGGACGTCAATGCGCACATTTCATGGTCATGAGTGGAAATGAGATAGTTGACAATGAACTCTACTTTACACATACCCTAAGTATTTGAGAACAGGAATGTGATTTCTTGAAAGAATTCTTTGTTTGAGAAAGTACTATCTATTATTAGGTGTCTTGTATGAAAGCGTGAGGAGACAGGATGGAGAAACAGAGAAAGACAGAGGCAATCATCTTCACCCAACAGGAAAGATGTGAAATAATACAGAGGTGATGAAGAACAGGCACATAGGCCAGCCCTGCTGCTTGTAGTACTCAATATTTCCAGGAGCTGTGCAGCCATCTCTTTCTACAGAGGCCTAATATGACAGCAGATACTGAGTGGGACAGCCATTAGTGAGGAAATGTGGTGCCAGGGCAAGCATAAATCCCAGCTGTTTTCTCATGTGACCACAGGATAATTTTTAAGTACAAATGCTTTCCTTGATCTTGTGTATGTCATCTGAGCCTATTTTTTCTTAGCTGAAATGCATGGCTATATATTTACTCTTAAATACTTAAAAGGAAAACAGACAGCCATATTTCTCAAGTGAAACAGGCTTGTCTTGGCTAGACCATGGATCATGTTAAGTGGGGGCCATCAAGCAAACGAGTCCAGATTTGAGACAACACGTTCATTCTGTCGACGGATTTTGCCTCCATTCAAGCTGGAAGCAAAGTATCCCAAAATAATGGTATGTGATTCCACGTGAGAACAAAATTATTAGAGCTGAAAAAAATAAATGCTCCTTCCCATTCCAGCCAACTACTAAAGGATTCTGCAGAGGAAATGCACAGAAAGGAATTAGTTGCAGAACTGTTGCTGTTACATTAGGATGATTTAACAGTTCTACAAATGTCACGACATTAGCATTTTTACACAAAGCTGTAACACAGGCGCATGGGCAAAGCCTGAGATGCCTCTGAAAGTCAGCATTTGGAGGACAGTCTTTACAAGGCTACACGGTCACATTATGACATGAAGTGGCAGTGTCACTAGGGTAAATGTCACTGGCTAGGCGATTTTATTTTGGGCAGGTCATTAAGGAACTGAGACTGCCAAATTCATCTTTCATTTGGATGGGCTTCAACAACCCACTTACAACTGGCTGACTCATTCTGTTGATGTCTCTAACAGGAAGATAACTTTTTGGAATATTGCCTTAAGAAATTTTTTAATTACAATTTTTACAATATGTAAGGTGCCCCTGCCAGGACCATCTAAAAACTTACAGTCAAGTGATAGACAGACAAAACCCTAAAAAATGAATTTTCCAGGAAAAAATAAGGGGCACACACCTAAGTGCTTACTCTACCAACATTCCATTCCCAGTCTAACAGAGCTGTAAGCAAGCGAAAGATCTTTCCCATCTTCAGCAGATGTCGATAGTGTTTGCATTCTCTTGTTATTCCAAGAAATTTAAACAATTGTTATGAGAATTGGCAGTACAATTAGGCAGGATGTCAAGCCACAAGGTTTTGCAATTTTAAACAATGAATGACTAGGTGCAGCAGTTTAATGAAACAAATATGTAGTGGTATTATTCGTATTAATATTAAAAAATGGTAGGAGTTAAGTGATGAATATGCCACCATAAAGCCTTCAGAAGATGATGCCATGGAAGAGATTGGTTAGCAATAGGAAATAAGGAACAGAGCATGTCCCTTCTCTGGTCTTATCCTCATGATAGGCTTCTCTTGGACTCACACATTTCATAACATTGGTCCAGGCACAGCAGGATGATGTTGCCAGGGAAACATGTAATTTGGAATATTCAGGTTGAAACTCCAGTCTGAACTTAAGAAATTACATATCTTATTCTAAATCTAGGAGATTAGATTATGAGATGGTCTGGGAGGATGCCCCATCTCACACAGGAGAGCACAAAATCACTTGTGGTTTGCCCTGAAGACGTCAGTGGCAGTCACAGAGCACACAGAAGCTTCTGTGGGAGCCCTTGATAGCATCTCATTGTTTGATAGGGAAGTCTTGTCACAGTGGATTAGGAACAGACCTTTCTGGCCCTTGTGATCATACATCCATAGTAAGTGGCCTTCATTTGTTGTCTTATGATTCTAAGAAATACATTCGTATAACTACTTTTTTTTTTTTTCTGAGACAGGGTTTCTCTTGTGGCTTTGGCTGTCCTGGAACTCCCTCTGGAGACCAGGCTGACCTTGAACTCATAGAGATCTTCCTGTCCCTGCTCCAAGTGCTGGGATTAAAGGCATGCTCCACCACCACCTAGCCATATGGTTACTTTTAAATCCTGTATTCTAGTTCCATTTGTGGACTGTGGCAATACTTCTGCTCCTCTGGTGTGATAACATGAACTTAAGTAAACTGAAGATTATAATCTCATACAAAGGTGAAGACAGAAGTCAGCCAGGTATGCGCAGTGATTCCTAAATATGGTGTGCGGAACCATTCGGGAAGCCCAGGAACGAGACAAACTTGGACCCGCCCAAATTTACAGACAGATCTGGGGTGCACTCAGAAACCTGTATTTTTTTAAATTAGGTCTTTGGGATTCTGTACCATGTATTTTGATCATATCCATTCAGTTAAACCTACTTTGAGATTTCATCTTACTGCAGTCAAAATAACTAAGATACAAAAAGGAAGACAAATCCTGGCACAGATGTGAGGATAGAGGGACACGTTTTCATATGTGGTAGAATGCAAACTAGTACATGACCCAGCTATACCACTCTTGGATACATGCAAAGGACTCTATATCCTATGACAGAGATACCTGTGATTCATGTTTATTGCTGCTCTATCACAATAACCTGTAAATGGAAATAACCATCAGTTGATGAATCAATAATACTATGTAGTATATCTACATAGTATATCTATACAGTAATCTACATTTTACCAGCACTATAAGCCCCTTGAGCCACTCCAGTGGCAAGGTCCCTTCCCTCAAGGACCTCTAACTGCCAGATCCCACCCACAGAACACTTTGACCGTACTAACTGCTGGGCCCTGGCCCCACCCTGCAGAACAAAAAAGCCCAATCTCTGGACATGAAATTGCACCAATCTCCACCTTGGAAAGCTCTACCCTGAAAAATTCCACCCCCTTCCCAAGAAGCTCTATATAAGCCCTCTATCCTGTTCATTTTGCTGCTGTATCTTGCTCAAGAAGAGGCAGCCACCCTCTTGGTTTTTTCCCTTTCAATAAATCTCTTTCTTGTATGAGGTTTGTTGTGTGGTATGACTTTGTGGCATTCCGTGGCTTGCAGCTGCCAGGATACCTTTCCATCTAAGCTGCAATGCTTACAAGCACCCATATAGGAAGTTCTAATACACTGAGTCAAAAGACACACACTGAGAAACCCCCCGGGAATTAGAGATTCTGCTTTGAGTCTCACAGCAGACTTTGACTCCAGATCCAGCCTTTTGTAGCTGTGGGATCTTAGATTAAGTTAAGAGATAGTCTGGTGGGTTTAGTGCAGAATTCTACCAGACTTTCAAAGAAGAGATAATACCAGTATTCCTCAAATTATTCCACAAAATAGAAACAGAAGGAACATTGCCAAATTCATTTTATGAGGCCAGTCACCCTAATACGCAAACCACACAAAAACTCAACAAAGAAAGAGAATTACAGATTGTATCTCTAGTGAACATTGATGCAAAAATACTCAACAAAATACTTAAAAACCAAATCCAAGAGCACATCAAAAAGATCATCCACCATGATCAAGTGGGCTTCATTCCAAAGATGCAGGGATGGTTCAACATACAAATATCTGTCAATGTATCTACCATATAAACAAACTGAAAGAAAAAAACCACATGATCATCTCATTAGATGCTGAAAAAGCCTTTGACAAAATCCAACACCCCTTCATGATAAAAGTCTGAGAGAGATCAGATATACAAGGTGCATACCTAAACATAATAAAGGCAATTTACAATAAGCCAACAGCCAACATCAAATTAAATGGAGAGAAATTCAAAGAAATTCCATTAAAATCAGAAACAAGTCAAAGTACCAGTATTTTCAGATGACATGATAATATACATGAGTGACCCAAAAAATTGTACCAGGGAACTCCTACAGCTGAAAAACACCTTCAGCAAAGTGGCTAAATAAAAAAACTCAAAAAAAAAAAAATCAGTAGCCTTCCCATATACAAACAATAAAAGGGCTAAGAAAGAAATCAGCAAAACAACACCCTTCGCAATAGTCACAAATAATATAGAATAGCTTTGGGGTAACTCTAATCAAGCAAGCAAAGAACTGTATGACAAGAACTTCAAGACTTTGAAGAAAGGAATTGAAGAAAATATCAGAAGATGGAAAAATCTCCCATGCTCATGGATAGGTAGGATTAACATAGTAAAAATGGCCATCTTACCAAAAGCAATCTACAGATTCAATGAAATCCCCATCAAAATCCCAACACAATTCTTTACAGACTTTGAAAGAACAATACTCAACTTCATATGGAAAAACAAAAAGCCCAGAGTAGATAAAAACAATCCTGCACAATTAAAGAACTTGTGGAGGTATCACCATCCCTGATTTCAAGCTCTACAACAAAGCAATAGTAATTAAAAAAAAAAACATGGTATTGTCATAAAAATGAATAGGTGGATCAATGGAATCAAATCAAAGACCTAGATGTAAGTCCACACACCTAAGGACACCTGATTTTCAACAAAGAAGCCAAAATTATACTATGGACAAAAGAAAACATCTTCAACAAATGGTGCTGGTCTAATTGAATGTTAGCATGTAGAAGAATACAAATAGATTCATATCTATCACCCTGCACTCAAGTGGATCAAAGACCTCAACATAAATACAGATACATTGAATATGATGGAAAAGAAAGTGAGAAATAGCATTGAACACATTGGCACGAGAGATAACTTCCTGAACAGAAAACCAATAGTGCAGGCACTAAGATCAATAATTAATAAATGGGACCTCATAAAACTGAAAAGCTTCTGTAAGTTAATAACTTACACTGTCAATAGTACAAAATGGCAGCCCACAGAATGGGAAAAGATTTCACCAACCCCACATCTGACAGAGGACTGACATCCAAAATACATAAGGAACTTAAACTAAGCAAGTCAAATAATCCAGTTAAAAATTGGGTGCAGATCTAAACAGAATTCTCAACAGAGGAATCTCAAAATGGCTGAGAAACAATTAAAGAAATATTCAACATCCTTAACCATCAGGAAAATGCAAATCAAAACGACTTTGAGATTCCATCTTACACCTGCCTTAATGGCTAAGATCAAAAACAAAAGTAAGAGCTCATACTAGCAAGTATGTGAAACAAGGGGAACACTTCCCCATTGCTTATGGTAGTACAAATTTGTACAGCCACTTTGGAAATCAATATGGCAATTTCTCAGAAAATTGGGAGTCAATCTACTTCAAGACCCAGCTATACCACTCTTGGCATATTACCTAAAGAATGCTCCATC
The DNA here is from genome assembly GCF_004664715.2 of Peromyscus leucopus. NCBI lineage: Eukaryota > Metazoa > Chordata > Mammalia > Rodentia > Cricetidae > Peromyscus > Peromyscus leucopus. Next base: position 59,877,097 of record NC_051064.1, on the reverse strand, counting down.
ATACCACAAGGACTCAACTATGTTCATAGCAGCATTATTCATAATAGCCAGAACCTGGAAACAACCTAGGTGTCCTCAGCTGAAGAATGAATAAAGAAAACAATGTACATTTACACAATGGAGTATTACTCAGCTGTTAAAAGATGAACTCATGAAATTTACAGGCAAATGGATGGAACTTGAAAAAAAATCATCCTGAATGAGGTAACCCAGTCCCAGAAAGATGATTGGTGCCTAGCCCAATTGTCATCAGAGAGGCTTCATCCAGCAACTGATAGAAACAGATGCAGAGACCCACAGCCAATATTAAGTGGAGCTCAGGGAACCATGAAGAAGAGGAGGAGGAAGGATTATAGCAGTCAGTGGGGTCAAGGACATCACAAGAAAACCCACAGAAACAACTAACCTGGACTCATAAGGACTCACAGAGAGTGAACCAACAACCAGAACTCTGCATGGGACTGACTCAGGCCCTCTGCACATATGTGACAGTTGTGTAACTTGGTCTTCTTGTGGGACTTCTAGCAGCAGGAGCAGGGGCTGTCTCTGATTCTTTTGCTGGCTTTTGGGACCCTACTCCTCATACTAGATTGTCTTGTCCACTCTTAATAGGAGGGGAGGTGCCTAGTCTTATTGCAACTTGTTATGCCATGTTTGATTGATATGGGAAGCCTGCCTTTTTCTGAATAGAAACAGAGGAGGAGTGGATGGGGAGACACAGTGAAGGTGGGGAGGACTAGGAGGAGAGGAGGGAGGGGAAATTGTGGTCTGGGTGTAAAAATAATAATAAATAATAAAAATAATTTTTAAAAGGAGATAGTCTGGGTGTCATCTACAAAATGAAGGCAATAGCAATACCTACATGTTAACTGATTGTAATATTAGTAGTCCATTAACACATTAGTGTGAAAATTGTTGTACCTGCTATCATTAATTAATGTTACTGAAACACAGGAAACTGACCAGATGTTAACTGGCTTCACAGTGTTCCTAGAATTCAATGAATAGAGAATTCTGAGAAAAGGAAAGACAAACACAAAGGAAAAAGTTGAACTAATTTTACTTGTTTATTTTAATCAATGTCAGAGATGAGAAGAAACTCTGAAGAAAGGAGAAATAATGCACAAGTCAGCAAGGAAGGAGGGAATGAGCTGTGTGAGAGACAGATAAGGGAAATGGCCCCTGAAGTGGGAGGGGAGTTGGGGACAAGTGAGACTTATACAGGCCAAAAGACCCAAGGCCTCACAAGCTTGCTTCTCCTGCCTCTTGATTTAGAGCTTCTCTTGTTTTGTTTCCATTTGTTTGAGAACCCAGGGTTTCACACATACTAGGCAAGTAATCCGCACTGAACCCCCTCAGCAGCCCTTAAAGTGCCTGTTGTAAAAGGCAGCACCATTAGATCTGCCCCATGAAGAAAAGGCATGAAAAGACCAATTTATAGCAACTATTCTTACTACAGAGTAATTATTTACAAACTAACTTGCCACAAAGAACCTTAATTCATTGAGTAAGTTAATACATTTTAAAAACATTTCACGAGCTGGTGAGATGACTCAGTGGATAAAGGCACACTCTGCCAAGCTTGACAATCTGAGTTCATTCCCCAGGATCCACATAGTAGAAGGAGAGAGCGAGCTCCTACACATTGTCCTCTGACTCCACACACAGGCCAAGGCACACACATGCACATTGACACACAAACAAATGTAATTCAAAAATCACTTCCAACTTGCCAAAAATAATTCGAACTTTGAATAAAAAACTATTAGCTTTTATTGGAAACAAAGCACTATTTGCTTATTACAGAACCGCAGACTCTTGCACAGTTCCAGGAACAATATTAATAGCTTCAGATAACAACTGGTTCAGTTAAACAGAAGTGTTTGTGTGTGTGTGTGTGTGTGTGTGTGTGTGTGTGTGTGTGTCTGTTGTCTGTGTGTCTGTCTGTGTTTCTGATTACAATTAGGATCTCCTTTTTATCAGAAACAAAAACAGTTTATTAAAAAGAATATGTGCATGGCAAAGGTTGGGAGGCTGTCCCTTTTTTATCTTATTTAATTTTATTTTGAGATTATAATATAATTACAACAGTTCTCCCTTCCCTTTCCTCTCTCCAACCTTCCCATATACCTCTCCATGCTTCTTTAAAATCATGGCCTCTTTTTTATTAATTGCTGTTACATACATATATGAATATACAATATGCTCCTAAATACATCCTGCTCTGTATAATGTTTCTCTATGTATGTTTTCAGGGCTGACTGTTTGGTATTGGGTAACTAATTAGTATGGTCTTCCCTGAAGAAGACTAATTCTATTCTCTCACTCTCTGCATTCCTTCGTTGTTATAGTCCTTTGTGTAGGGTTGGGGTCTCCTGGGCTCTCCCTGTCCACTTTACCAGTGTCTGTTGTCCTTGTTCAGTTCATATTTCCGTGGTCATGTTGATGAGACTCTATGGGTGTAGTTTCCGACATTACTAGGAAACACAGTCCCACAGCCAACTCCCTGGCCCTCTGTCTCTTACAGTATTTCACCCCTCTTTCACACATTCCCTGTGTCTCGGGTGCAGGAGCGTTTTGTGGGTGTATCCACGAGGACTGGGCTCCCCACCTCTGCATTTTGATTGGTTGTGGTTTATGGAATGGTCTCTGCCTGTGGCAAAGACAAGTCTCCTTGGTGAGGGGGTGAAGATTACACTTATCTGAGAGTATAAGGATAAATATTTAGAGTGTAATTAGGGATTGTGCTGGTTTAATAAGTAGTGGTTGTAGGTTCTCCTCCAAAATCCATGACTTACTAGCCCTGGATGGTTGGCTAGGCTTGAAGAACCATGCACAATTTCCATCTTGTTGAGTGGTTTGAATGTCCATTTTGTTGAAATTCTTTGTTTTAATTTTCAAATGAAGCCATCACTCTGAAAATGCAACCAAAGTCATTGCTCTGATGTACGGTGAATGACCAAATTACATAAGCAGAAATAAAGTGAACACTGTACATGTCAATAGGCAGCTTGGATAATCTGATTTGACTTCATAGGAACCTGGGTAACTTCATTAAATTCACAGTGTAATGGCTGAAGGAAAGATCATAAAGTGTTCTTGTTCCTCATTTCAGACTTCTTGACCTGGATCCTTGTAGATTAACTGATCCTCCAGGAAACATCTATACATCTGAACCCCAGAACTAAAGGAACCTACTACTTGCCATTGGCCATTAATTTCTCTTCTAATATAGGGTTTTTCTTTCTTTCTTTTTTTTTTATCTTTTAAAATAGTTTTATTAATTCTTTGAGAATTTCATATGATGTATTTTGATCAAATTCACCCCTTACTCTTCTCCCTAAATCCACCCTTACCTCTCTATGCCCCCAACTTCACATCTTTTTGTTGTTGTTGTTTGTTGTTAATAACTCATTGAATCCAATTTATGCTACTCATATACTCCTGGGAGTGGATCCACCCACCAGCATATGGTTGACCTACCAGTGGCTACATCCTTAAAGAAAACTGATTCTCCTATCCCTAGATGCCACCAATTGTCCATACCTCCACATGAAGGGGTGAGAGCTCACTAGCCCCTCCCTGCTCCATGTGAAAGTGTTCACTGGCTTGTTTGTGTGTGCAAGTCTTGTTCAGGCAAGCACAGCTTCCGTGAGATGATGAGTGTAATGGTCCTATCTGGACTGACGTCCAGAAGACGTCAATGTGTTCCAGTCTTCCCCACCTCTGGCTCTTGCAATCTTTCTGTCCACTCTTCAACAATGGTCCCTGAGTCTTGGGGTGGTATGATATATATGCTCTATTTGTGGTTGAGTATCACTGACACTTATTCTCCATACTTTGATCAGTTGTAACCATTGCTCACTGCACAATGAAACTTTTCTGATGAAGTTTGAGAGCTGCATAGAAATAGAAATTTAGAGAGTACTGTGATACTATGTTTATTTACCATAATAGTAGTGCGGTGGTGATGCACGCCTTTAATCCCAGCACTTGGGAGGCAGAGGCAGGCAGATCTCTGTGAGTTCAAGGCCAGCCTGGTCTACAAAGCGAGTTCCAGGAAAGGATCAAAGTTACACAGAGAAACCCTATCTCAAAAAACTAAGGAAAAAATAATAATAGTAGTATCAGTGGGTTCACCCTTGGGGTCTGTGAGTCCCCCAACTCTTGGTTCTTAGGTAGATTTGTAGTACCAGGTATGCATTTCTTCCTGTAGAGTAGGCTTCAAGTCCAGGAAGAAAGCAGTTGGTTACCCTCGTAACACTCAGTAACACTCACGCCATTGTTGTGCTCGTGGGCCTATCTTACCTCACTGGTCATTGTCATAGTTTACAGACTCCGAAGCTGGGTAAGACTGTTGATGACTTTTCCCCAAGACCCCTATATAGCACTATCCAGTACTATAAAAGGTATACAGCAAGGATGATGCTTCCTAGTCATTACCAACTTGATTTCTCCATGTCCTGCGACTAACGTGTGTCACATCTTCAGCAATAGCATCTTTCTGTCAAGTTCTGAAGGGCAGCCAAGAGTAATGCCTATTGCCCTGACTGTTTTGGTGGTCTCCAAGGACATCTCTGACAAACAACTTGACGGGAGGTATTCACACCTGGAACTAGGCCTTTTTATTTGGTAACCTACGGCTTCTGGGAGGAGCATTATCCCATGTGTAGAATAACTCCAATTAAACACTTTTTATGGATTGTGCGTGTGTGTGTGTGTGTGTGTGTGTGTGTGTGTTCTTATAAAATAATAGGTTTCATAAGACTTTTTGAAGCTTCCTTGATATTAGTTATCCCTTCTACCATTTCCCTTCTCTGCCCTACCCTTCCTTCCTTCTCCCCATTACAAATGCCATATGTTCTCACTCATATGTGGATCTTAGAATCAAATCTTCAGATCTGTGTGTTTAATTGAGACTACCCATAGAATCCAGGAAACTAGAAAGGGACCATTCTTGGAAAGGGAGATAAATGCTTGAAGAAATGGAGGGATAGTAGGGGAAAGATTTTTTTCAACTTTTCTTTCTTTACCTTGAGAAAACAGCATTACAAAGCATATGAAGTACTTCATTTTATTTCTTTGACTTCTGAAATACTGTCTTCAAAGTTAACTTATTACCATAAAGCATTCAAAGAATGTGAGAGAGTCCACATGAATGTACCTACCTCATGTCCATCGAGATAGCTGTCTCTGAAGATGGAGGAAGCTGTGTTTCTCATGTATGTAGTATGCATATAATGTAGATCATGAGATTAAGTCACCAGGGGATCGCTAATCTAGGCAAAGGAGAATGTCCACATGGGACATTAAAATGCTCATTGCATTAGAAAAGATTTACCTTAGAATAAAACATGGTGGGAAGGTAGAAAATTATCTGAGATGATATTTGTATATTACTGTGCCCACTAAACAAAAACTACACTGAAAACAGCACACTAGTAAACTGATGAACTAGAAAACGGGCTTTGTTCCCACCAGCATTCACGCCTTATTTTTGCCAACTGGGAATAAAATGACCAACTGAAGCTTCACTTCACAAATCTGATTCTGGTTAATGTCCCAAGGGAAGCTATCAGCGTGTCTCCTCCAATTGCTTCCTAGGGAACAAGAGAGAAATATTTGGCCTATTAAAAACAATGACTGCATTCTCTTCTGTACTGGCCTGAACAAAACCTGTGCTTCCGTTTACAACTGCCCAATTAATTCTTTGATTACCTTCTATCATACATTCCAAACCAACTCAAGCCATGAGTGGGAAAGAATTAAATCCAGTAAAAGAGAGCATCTTCCATTTTTGTGCACATAGAATTAATAGTTTGCCAAAAACTCAAACTTCCAGCAGTACAGAGTTGTCGATAAAGCCTCAAAATGAGCCAAGACTAATTTTTGTTCTAGATGCTATACTTATCAGTTGTTCAATCTTTACTTTACTACATTAAATCTCTCTAAGCTTCAGCCTGTCCATCAACAAAGATAATAATGTATATTCCATGAGTACAGACACAAAGAACCGTGTGTGTGTGTGTGTGTGTGTGTGTGTGTGTGTGTGTGTGTGTTGTACTCAGCCAACTTTAGTTACCTTATAAACATTTCTTTAAAATGTTTAAATGAATATAATTTAGATCAGCTTGGGCTCAAAGGGTAAAAATAGAAAACCCAAGCAACAATGAACTGAAAAGATGTGAGAGTTTTGTTTTACACAAACTTGTTTTCCCCTCAAGTTCAATTGTAATTAGATACAAGTAGGTTTCCCTTTGGTATAAATATGACCATATGAAACATTGCATAATTCTACTTGCTTAGAAAATTGACAATAGGAGCAGAGAGTACGATAATGGTTGTAAGGACTATAAAAAGGAGAAATGGAGAGTTTCCTGGGTCCAGAATTTCATTTATGTAAAATGAATGAATCTGGGGATCTTGTGTATATAACATTCTACCTACAGATAGCAATACAGTAATGTGCACTTGAAATAGCCATTAACAGCACAGATCTCATGTTAGCATTCTTGTACCAATAAAAATAGCTCAGGAAACTTTTGGAGGTGATGGACACGCATATTATTTTGTAAAGATGATTTCATTTGGTCCAATCTCACCAAATTGTAAATATCAATACTGCCAGGTTTTTATATATCACCCAATAAAGATCTTTTAAGGGAAAGAATTAAGAACACTTAGACTGCTTTAGGAAGCTTCCCCATATCCACCATTGTCACCATAGCCACCATTGTCAATCATGGACAAGAGCACCATGGCATGATCTGGAATTACAATCCGTTGCTTCATATAACTCAAGCCCACTTACTGTTTCCCTGCCTGCCTCAGCCAGTTCTGCCTTCAATGATCAGCTTGGCCATCTCCAAGTCTTCTTATGCTGTTATCCTCAGCACCTGCCAAGGGCAATGTCTGGCACAGAGAAGATTGCCAGTATCATCTCACTAGATGGACGGCGGCGCAAAGTCAGGTGCATGACTCCACCTCTTAACCACAACATGCCTTTTCCAGTGTTGTGACTCCTCATTACAGTTCTCTCATCATAGAAAAGGCATAAGGAAACAGAAACCAAGACAGGCCAAAGTTGCATCTGCATTTGTATTGCCCACCTCTGCCTGCCAGTTTTCAATATAGACAGGAGCACAGGAGCGCCTTGATCTGGTCCATCAATCATTTGAGTAATCTCTCTTACAAAGAAAAGCAAGCACCTTTGCTCCTACAAAAGACCTTAGAAATATCTGCACATTTTTCTTCCACACCAGATCAGACCTCACAATACCCATCTGCAAAAGAGGTGTTTGGGAGTGTGGAGAGGAGATGAACTACTTTTCACATTGAATATTCTAAGAGAGAAGAACCTGATTCTCCAAACCCTGCATCCTGACTCAAAGTCAAGAAGACCCATGAGACCAAGCAAAGGCCCAGAAAGAAGAAAGGCAAGGCCCCAGGACAAAATTCCTATGGAAAGGGTAATCTGGACTAGTGGTCTAGAGTCAGAATCTAGCCTCAGATTTAGAATTTGCAGGTTCTGGGAACTGAAATTCCTTAGGACCCAGCCATGTTAGAACAATGTTATGTTTAGACAACACCTGTGTATGAACAAAAATAAAAGGTGTTAAAAGTCCTATGTGAGATGTCACAGTGGTTGACACAGGAACTTAAGTATTTGTCATATAGCAAAGGGAAGCAGCAATGTCCATGGGGCACTGTAGGAGCCAGTTTCAATGTCAGCATCATGGGCTACTGTGACACAATCACCATGCTTCCAATTTCCCTCAAGGTCTTCATTAGCAGAAACAATGCCCTTCAGTACGGACAGGCTGAGCTTGGGTGTTCTTGGAAATCTTTAAGTGGGAGTAGATGTTTCAAGATAAAGATTAAATGTCCTCTGCCTGAAGTCTCACACAATTCATTTAACAGAATTAAGATGTTATGACTACTCTTATACTGAGAATGAACAAATTCACATCCACTATGCTCTTTCAAAGGCAGGACCTATGCAGCTTAACCTAAGATGGAGCAGATAGATGGGCTGTAGAGAAAACAGACACTGAGCATCAGTGTTTCAGCAGCAAGGACTCCAACCTTCTGAAGCCAGGCACTTAGTTTATTATTTTCTGTTTTAGGCTTCTAGAAAGAATAACAATCATAGTATGCTCTGTTCCCAGTTCCAGTTTAAATTTACCAAAGAAAAAGTGTAAATAGAAGTATGTGACATCTTCACTCAAGAAGCTTTAGAATCTTCACAAAGCATCACACAGAGGGAGCTAGATGGAAAGGAGAGGTGACTACCCCGTGAGTTCCCATGTGCTGCCCAAATTACCTAGCAGGCAGTGGGAAAGAAGTCAATATAATCTACTGGGAGACATGAGTGATTAAAGAAGCCCGGGGGCTCTGTGAGGTCCTCGTATGTCACATTTAACTTCCATTGAAGCTTTTGGGGAAACAGAGCTAGAGATCACACCTAGCGAAGATACCCTCCACTTCATACTTAGAGATGATTGCCAGGCTCAACTAAGTACAGGAAGAGGGACATGGCCTTGAGACTGTCTGCACACCAGAAGAAGTGAGATTGTCCTAACTGAAGCCTGAGCACACACGGAAATAAGCATGGGAACTAGTTCCCAGGCCAGGGTGCTAGAAACTATGGAACAATCCAGACCATCTAACCTTTTTTTCTTTAAATATGTCAGAAATGTTCAAGCAAGAATCCATATTCCCTTCATCAGATCCATCTCCACTACTAAGAAAAAAGAACAGCTTTCCTTTATAAGATGAGAAAACAAAGAATCAAAATCACCATGGCAATCAGCAAGGTCAACTCAATGAAGCGGAGGAGTCAGAGGTGTTCGTTTTGACATGCACAGACACCTCAACTAGAAGATTCCCTATGTCTCTCAACATGCATTCTCAAAAAAGAATGAGGTCCTCCTACTGGACCAATAAGCATGGTCCTCACCCCTCATCAAGGAAACTTCTCCTTTCAGCAGACAGAGACCTCTACAGGAAACCACAACCAATCAAAACGTAGAGTAATGGAGCCCAGAATCAATGCATACATCCACAAAGCAACTCACCAACCGAAGGCTCAGAGAACATCCTGGAAGAGGGAGCAGAAAGACTGTAAGAGGATCAGGGAGTTTGTTGTGAGACTGTATCTCCTAGGAATGTCAGAAGCTACACCCATAAAGTATCACCAATATGGTTACCTAAACATGATCTGAACACGGAAAACAGCCATAGATATGTCAAAGTGAACTGGGGAAAGCCCACAGGGCCTCAACCCTGCCCAAAGAACTACAGGCAGCTAAGGAATGCTGAAGAGTCGGGGAAATAATATTCCCCAGGGAAGAGCACACCAATTGGTTATCTAATTCCAAATAGTCAGCTCTGAAAACATACATGCATGTAACATTATACAGACTAATCAGGAATTATTTAGAATATATATATATGCATGTGACAACAATAATGAAAAACGAGGTCATGAATTTGAAAAAGAGGAAAGAGGGGTATGTGGGAGGGTTTACAGGAAGGAAAGAGAAGTGAGAAATGGTAGGCATGGTAGCACCAAGAATCCCATAATTCAGGAGGCAGGCGTGGGATCATGGGCAAGCTGGGTAGCAAAACTAGCTGATCGGTGTGCTCTAGGTTCAGCTGAGACCCTGCCTCAATAAATAAAGTGGAGAGTGATGAAAACATCCAATGTTAACTTTGGGCCCCCACATGTGAGCACTTCCAACACACCTGTGCCCACACACGTTTGCACTCAAAAATATAAATAAATAATAAAAAGATAGTAAACATAGGATATTGGAATACGGTATCAACCAGCTAATAACTCATTGTCTCCCAACACATTACAGAACTTGATTTCAGTTGGGTGCCAATGCTGAGTTGATAGATTTTCTGCTCTTTTTAAAATGAAAGTACAAGCTTCACTGAGTGAAGCATTTTAAAAAAAGAAAATGGGTCTTCATCTGAATTTTGCTCTTCCTGAGAAGGTGAAAGGGAAATTGAACCAGCACTATTGGCTACGGTATGAATTCTGTCCACACAACAGAAGCTGCTCTGGAAAGTTTGGATAAACGTGGACCAGCTAGGTGGTACACCTGGAGGTGATCCGAGAAGAGACACAGTTTTATTTGAATGTCTGTCTAAAAGGGGAAGTCCTCAGATTGTGTGGATGTGATCTTATTTAGAAATCAACTATTTGCAGATCAGGTTAAATGGGGTCTTTCGGGTAGGCCCTAATCCAATTGAACTGATGTCCTTATCAAGAAGGAGGAATTTGGCTGGGCAGTCGTGGCACATGCTTTTAATCCCAGCACTCAGGAGGCAGAGGCAGGCGGATCTTTGTGAGTTCCAGGCCAGCCTGGTCTACAGAGCAAGATCCAGGAAAGGCACAAAGCTACACAGAGAAATCCTGTCTCGAAAAACCAAAAAAAAAAAAGAGGAATTTGGACTCAGAGGCAGACACTTACAGAGGAAGAACATGAAGAGGATTCTGTATACTGGAAGAATGCCCGGGCTACTAGACACTGGTGGAAAGTTCTGAAGCAGATGCTTGATCAGAGCCTGGAAATGACCCTGCATGCTCCCTGAATTCAGACTTCCAGGTGGTAAAACTGGGAGACTCTAAATTCTGGTGTCTAAACCAGCCAGCTTGCTGTGTGTTGTTATGGTAGTCCTCGGAGACTAAGGCACCATCAAAATAATAGTGCTGGACAATTATCTCAAAGAGCAGGTACTGAGTGTGCACAAGGTCCTGGGTTCAACATTAGCACAAAGGGAAAAGGAAAGTATTGGTTTAAAACCTGGTATACAGTTCAAAACAAGAAAACTGGGCACTGGAGATCTAATGTCAGACAGACGTGAGCAGAGAACATCAGAGGACTGGGAGACAAGGCTTCAGTGTCCAAGCAGAGGTTAGCTTGACTCATGAACATGGATCCATAGGGAGTTTTCAAGAGCAAAAGCGTGACCAGTGCTCAGAGCAATCTAGGAGCTTAGGAAAGTCTTCCCAGAGAATGTGGCATCCGATGCTGCGAAGAGCGACAAACTGACAAGATGTGACAGAAGATAACTACTTTCTAAAGGAAACTGGTGACTTCTTGGCACAGGACTGTGTCTAACAGAATGTGCTTTTAAAGGGCACCACAGCTAAAGAGACGGCTCAGAGGTCAAGACCATACACTGCTCTTCAAAGGAGTCCTTTGGTTCACAGCACCCGTGTCAAGAAACTCATAACCTCCCATAACCCTGACTGTAGGGGATGGAACACCCTCTTCTAACTTCCTTGGGCATCTGAACTCACATGCATACACTCTCACAAAGACACAGACATATGCATACTTAAAAATAAAGTTAATCTTGTTCTTAAAGTGCGGCACCTCTGAAGCTGGAGAGCAGACAAAGAAATAATCAGCAGAGGCAGCGGTCATAGAGAACAACAATGGCCAGTGGGAATAGCTGGCCTGAAGCAGGAGGGGCCATGCCTATGCCATGTAGAAACTGACTGTATTTGTTCTCAGTGCATGTGAGACACCACACCCCTGGTACTATTGAAGATGACCAGAAAAGAGGATTTGGCAGGGGCTTGCAACAGCAAATGGAAGCAGACCCAGAGACATAAAAATTTCAAATAATAAGGGTCTCAGAGGCTTGTTGCAAGGAAGCAAGCATGAATGAACAAAGCCAGAAAGATATATCACCACACTCTGTTTATCAATATTTAGTCCACTCTGCATTTGTATTTATTTTACCATTTTGTGTTCATTTGTCGTCATTATCACTTACCAATATTCATTTCTTGAAAGCAACCTGTTTAGGGAGTGATCACTTCCTACCACAAATGAGGCCACTTTAATGACTCCAGTGAGTGGCAATCTAATAGGGCTGACAGCGGCTGCTGGTATGAGCAGACAGATGCACGCAGACCTCTTTTGTGTGGCAATGCTCTGCTAATTGGGTCTAATGGAGGAGTTGGAGGCATTCTCCTTCTGTTTTCCCAATGATATTAATGTCTTCATGAAGTTAATGAAACCACTAACACTAGCCAACCGTGAAAGGTTTCCTGTATAATATAATCCACCTGTTTGTAATCTTAATACAAACACGAGCTATTGTTGTCATGGTTTTGCTTACAATGCGTAGTATTTGGATTTTTACTTCTTTTATTTCCTAAAGACCAGAATCAGAGTGCAAAGGGTCTGATCTGATTCCAAGGTTATGACTGTCCCAGGAGTTGACCATAGGCTTTATGGTCTCTACTGCCCCCTCCTGGCCAGATAAAGGAGGTCTTCAAGACTCCCTTGGGAGTTGAAGTACCAAGAAGAGACAACAGGAAGAGCTATTATTTGTTTTGTCTTTTTTTATTATTATTTCTTTTGTTTTTGAGATTATAATATAGTTACATTTCTCCCTCTTCTTTTCTCCCGCCAAGTCCTCCCATATACCCTTCTTCGCTCTCTTTTCAAATTCATGACGTCTTTTTCATTAATTGTTGTTATACACACACACATTCTTATATACATAAATACTTCCTGACTAGTCTGTATAATGTTACCTGCATGTATGTTTCCAGCATGGCCATTTGGAACTGCATAACCAATTGGTGCTCTTCCCTGGTGAAGACTATTTCTCCCACTTGCAACATTCCTTGATTGCCTGTAGTTTTTTGTGTATGGCTGAGGCTTCGTGATCTTTCCTCCATCCACTTTGGCAAGTCTATTGCTATTGCCAATGTTCAGCTCATGTTTAGGCAGCCATGCTGGTGAGACTTTGTGGGACATTCCTAGGAGTCAGTCCCACAGCAAACTTTCTGATCCTCTGGCCCTTACAATCCTCTTCTTCAGTGACCCCTGAGTGTTAGATGTGGGAGTTGTTTTATAGATGTATCCCTTGGGACTGGGCTCCACAACTCTGTATTTTGATTGACTGTAGTTTTCTGTTACAAAGATAAATTTCCTTGGTGAGGGGTAAAGACTACAATTATCTGTAGTATAAGGACAAATGTTTAGAGCGTAGTTTATGTTGGTTTAATAAAGTCCTGGTTGCATGTTCTCCAAGATCCATGACTTCACTAGCCCTAGGTACCTGGCTAGGCTTCTGGACAGCCTTTGGCTGTCCCCCAGAGGTGGAAAGTAAGTTATTATTGCTTTACATGCTGTTCATTCATGAATAATAAATGGTTACAGCATCTTGGGTGGGGGGATCTTATTGCTGCTGAAGAAAGGAATACAGCAACCTATTTAGGAAATTGGCATGGGAGTGGCAGACCCAAGACAAAGAGTACATTGGCCTGACTCATAGCTACCATCACATTCCTATGGAAGGCATGGCAGATTGAAAAGCACATGTATTTTAAACACCAGATAAAAGGACTTTTGATTTTAATTCCCTCTATACCTTATATGTAAGCTGTATACTAATCTCTTCTATAAAATGTAAATCATACAGACTTTGGAGGATTATAGTAAGGGTTTTAACAATCATGAAAGCATAATAGAATACCATGGCTGACCATCAGATGTCAGGTGCTATGTGGGAAATGGACAAGACTATTGCCTGCAGATAACAGTCTCAGTTGTTGCTTCATTTAGATCATCTGGAGGGTTGTAACTAGACATCAAGGCTGAAAAAATAATACTAGAATGCTTAAATAATAATGTCAAAACATCTGAATGTCTCTATCATTTACAAACCATTTTATGTACATTTATTTGATGCTCATAAAAATGTACCTATCCATGAGTAACATGTAGGAACATACTAAGCACACAAAATATGTGGTTGGTTCTCAACATCATGACCAACTTATTGTTATTTTCCCCACTGTCCAGTGAATAAACTGAGGCTCGGAAATGCTAAAGAACTTTCCAGAATCACAATGTACCAGGCAGTGGAGCTAAGACTTGCACACTGACCCATCAGGCCACAGTGATAATTTCTCTCAAGTATTACCTTCCACAAGTAGGCAGAAAAAGTGTGATATTTTCACTATGTATCACATATCAAAGTAAATGCCCCTTGCACGAAGGCTCGAAAGTGGTATTTAACAACATAATGAGTGGGGAAATTGAAGTAAAAAAAACCCTGAAGATTATGTGTTTTATCTTCAAATCAGTACTGCCATGGGAAATATCCAGGTGATAATTGAAGGACTTTGTGAAATTATTGTTCAAAAGAATTAAAACCCAGGGGCTGGAGAGATGACTTAGCAGTTAAAAGAACTAGTTGTTCTTCCAGAGGACCTGACTTCAATTCCCAGCACCCACATGGCAGTTCACAACTGTCTGTAACTCCAGTTCCAGAAGATCTGAAATCTTCACACAAACATACATGCAGGCAAAATACCAATGCACATAAAATTAAAATTTTTAAAAAAGAATTAAAACTCACAGATAAATGATTAACAAGGGGAAAGGCCAATTGTTTTTTTAATCAACCTAAGGGGAAAAATATTATCTCTGCATATATAGATCAGAAATGACATTAAAAATTAAAATCTATGATAAATCACAGGTACATTGGGTGGACATTCATAGCCAAAATTACATTACTGCGTATTTTAGAGAATTTTGCAAACATAGAAATCCCCAAGAGAGATGATATTCCTTTTAGAGTGTTTAATAGATTCACTTCTTATGTAAAATGTTTTAAAGAAGAAATGCAATGCCTACTATTTCTTAACCCTCCTGAGTACAAAGGTTTTTCCATGAACTTGGGTGGAATGAATCTCCAGCACTCCCTTCATGGATGATCAGTGCCACAGTGTCCAACACACAAGGACAAACCATGACACAAATGTAATGCATAAATGTTAATTTAGTAAGCTGAAGACCCAAGTCAGACTTGTGAGCCTCACAAAATAACAAATCATAGTTTAGCCATTATTGTGAAAATCATGAAATCCAAGTAGAAAGTAAGGCAGATATGATGTGAACTGGAAATGTGCCCCTCAGGTCATGTGTCGTAGGGTTAGTCACCAGCTAATTAGATAGATATGAGGAAGGGACTGGATCACGAGGACTCTTCCCACACCACTAGACGAGTCCCTGATGGATTCGGGATCTGATAGCATTCCTTGGAAGTGGTAGAACCCAGGATATAGGAGCTAGCTTAGAGGATGAGGGTCACGGGGCTGATAACCTTCGACTATTGTCCCTGACCCCTTCTATTCTTCTGCATCCTAGCCAACATGAGCCACTCTGCTCTGTTCCATCCTACTTGCCATGATTTTCTTCTTCATCACAGTCCTGAAGCAATGAAAACAGATGACCATGGGCCAAAACTGAGCACAAGTGAATTCTTTTCTCTAAGGAAGCTTGTGTCAGATATTTTATCACAGTGAAAGGCAGACACAGAGGCCTTTCCAAACATGAGCTTCTCACCTTTTAGAATAGTTTGACCACTGGGTATCTCCTTATGTGCTTTGTAACCAAATGAACAGTAAAGAGAGTAGAGATGATGTATACAACAATATTGTGTCTCTCCAAAACTGTATATTAAATTACTGGAGGGGTTATTTAAAACAAACCTATAGGGCAGGTGTTATGGCTCAGCAGATAAAGGCACTTGCAGCCAAGCCTGAGAAACCTGCATTCAATCCCAGAATTTACATGGGGAAAGGAGAAAACCAACCTCAAATTTTCCTCTGAATTTACGTACACACACACACACACACACACACACACACACACACACACAAATAACTGTAAATTTTTAAAGTACACCTACAATTTATCCTCCCCTTTATAAATTAAAAATAAAAAAGTTTACTATCAGTTTTTACAGCATTGCTTTCACCTTTTTTATTGTAGATATTTTTACATCTTCAATTTTTTCTTTCAAAATGAGAAAGTACAATTATAGAGTTTGCCTTAAACCGAAGCTTGCTTGTTTTGCAAAGATTTGCCTTGTCTGTGACAAAAGCATAAAAGGAGACATGCTTGGCCACTCAGCAGCACTAGGCAGTGACATCATCTGCATCTCAAAAAGTCCATGGTCACCACATTAAAACCACAAGAAAGGAATGAAAAGCACCAGGGGCTAAGGGGGAAATCCCCCATTCAGAGTGAGCTGCTTTATTCCTGGGGAAAGGAAGAAGTCATCTCAACAAACAGCAGACACCCCTAGCCCCTGCCTTCTGCTAGTGCTCAATTAAAGTGTGTGATGCCTTTCCACACACAATGTGCCCTTCTCCCCTCGACTTTTGTACCAGCTCCTTCCTGCTCCTATTGATGGTTGCCCTGTGTGATTCTTTCTTCCATCTGCAACAGCAGGTGTCTTGTTTAGGAAATCAATAGAGCTATCTTGCCCTCTTGTTTGAGGTGTATAGAAAGCTGGAGTTGGGAGCATCTCTTTTCAGAGGAGCTCAAAGCAGAACCATGTGCCCTTCCACACTTTAGGTTGGACCACAACTCCCGAAGAAGGCCAATGGCCCAGGGAGGTCATGTAGCAGAACAAAACCTTCTCGAACATAACAAGGATGCAGTGGGAACCCAGCCAGTCCAGCCACTATCTACAAGGCCAGAGAAAAGAGTCCCCTCTATCTCTGCCACATAGGAGGCTAATTTGGACATCGCAGTGTGTGCTTTCCATCTGGGTGAACAAATGCCTTTCTTTTGGAAAAGATGTTATGATTTTAGAAATCCTTAAGGGGTAAATTCCACACAGCAGCAGAGGGATTCTATAAATCAGATGCTGAAGCTAATATTTCATTGCAAACTGGCTGAAAGCCAGGAGGGAAGTATGTTGGGGATTCTGCTGCTCCTTCCTGGGGTCAGACGAGAACATCACTGCTTCTGAGGCTGTATTCAGTGAAGACTGTGGCAAGAACACTCCAGACAACCATCTGAAGGTTAGTTTCAGCCTCCGCAGACTGCAAGTCTAACATGGGAAGTAAGTGTACTATCGGTAGCCCCTTTCTGTCTTCCAAGTATCAAAGAGACTGGGTCCTCCTTTCTTCTAATATCGTAGCACTGTGCAGATTCGGTCATCATCTGGAGTGAATGCAATAATATTTGAAGGGGAAATGAGCCAGACTGCATTCTGTGCTGTGAAGGTGAGACCTGGATTTCAAAGTTCTGGGTTGCTACATGTCTCTATGCTCCCAAGCCCCCCACCCACCCACCAGGTCTCTCTCTGGCTCCCAGTTTATTTTGTTGTTGTTGTTGTTGTTGTTGTTGTTGTTGTTGTTGTTTTAAGTGGATGCTACAGAGTGGCAAGCCCCTGGCTGGATACTCAGTGCTCAAAAAGTTGACTTTAATCACTTTTCAGTGGGATATATGTTCTCTACATAACCTGAATCGGGTCTCATACCTGATTCTCCTTTGCACATTTCTAATGCCCATTTAGCTAGCCCTGAAGATATTTACTGCTGTGGAATGTCTTTCTGTATGCTGTGAATATGTGTTGCTCTGACTGGTTGATAAATAAAGCTATTTGGCCTGTGACAAGGCAGCTTAGAGGCAGGCGGGAAATCCAGGCAGAGAAATAAGAGAGAAGAAAGGAGAGTGGGGCAGACGCTGCCAGCCACCACCAGGAGAAGCAAGATGTAAAGGTACCAATAAGCCACAAGCCACATGGCAAAGCATAGATTTATAGAAATGGGTTAATTTAAGATATAAGAGCTAGCTATTGAGAAGCCTGCCATGGCCACAGTTTAAAAATAATATAAGCCTCTCTGTGTTTACTTGGGTCTGAGTGGCCACCGAACCAGGCAGGACATAGGAAAACTTCCAACTACAATTTATATTTGAAATTACAGCATCTCCATGGATCTTCCCAAGTCTTTAAGAGCAGAAAAATCTAAGATGTTCCAATACAGGGTTGTAACATCTTAAGTAGCCATTTCCCCCCTCTGTGTAGATGTCTCAGCTTGGGCTGCATCTGGAAAATAAAGAAGGCATAAAAACAGCCCAGGAGAGAAAAGCAAAGTGTGGCACTGTGAGGTGTCAAGCCATGTTCTAGAAGTGTAAGCCATTGCTATAACTTGAAGTAAGAGAACAGAAAATAGAGATGAGATGCATGGCCAAAGACACATAGAGAAAGGATTTGTGATTTTACCAAAGCCCTCACGCTTTGTCCTGAAAACTGGAGGAAGATGGGAGCAGAAGTGTTAGCTATCCTGTCAGATTTCTAATTTAAGAACGAGTCTAGGGGCTGTTCAAGTAGTTTCTCCATCAGCCAACACTGTGCTTACTTTCCTCTCTGGATAAAATAGATCAGGGATGGGGTGCTGTTTGAATATGCAAATCACCCAAGAAGCCTGGAAAGAGCTGGCAACTTAGCCTTCCTGCACCAAGAGACATTTTTTACTTAATTGGTAAGGAGAGGTATGGATATCTGCTACATCTTCTCACTCTGAAATGAAAGAGAGCTCCAGTCATCAAAAGTGAGGAAGAGCAAACTGCTTCCTTTGTATTTTTAGAAACTAAAATCTTAAGCAAAGTTGGAAAATTGCCTCCAAACAGTCCATGGCTCTCTTTTCCTTTAATAGTTTGTATTGAGCATACCCAGCTTCTCCCCAGATTAGCACAGAATTATCCCAGACCTGTATTTAGAGTTTCACAACCTCACATCATCTAGATATAGAAACTTACTAACACCTTGAAAATAAGTGAGAAACCAGTGTACAATCAGTCAAACCTATTCACTGAGCCAACTAAATGCTGAAGCCAGGGCAAAGAGGGAGATAAAGAAAGACCCTCGTGGTTGGGGTTTAGGAGGAGGGGGACACACTAAATTTGCTGTTGGTAGGGCGACCTCTGCTGTTTAAGAAAACGTAGTCATGGTTAAGAGGAGACAGGAAGATTCACTTCCAACAGTGACAAAATCTAATCTCGAGATGAATTGGTCCCTTATAAACCAACAGCTGGGCTTAACAGTCATAAAGAAAGTACTCCCGCTCCATAGATCAATCTGGAAAGAGCTTCATTCCAAAACAGGGCAGAGACATCAATCTCAGTTTTCAGGATTGATTACATCTGATTTAAGCCACAGAATCATTACAGTGGCCCTGAAATTAGACCCCAACCACCCCCACCCCGCTAGGTGTTATGTTCCCATGTTTGCCCTGGTCACGTGATATGGAGCTTTAGCCTTTGTCTTCTTTGAAAAGTGAGAAAAAATGAAGTCCTCCTACCTCAGACATACTAAAGATTTGAGCTTGCTCTAAACGTGCACAGCTCTGGCTGCTTGCTTGCTTGCTTGCTTTCCCCAGAAATCATAAAACATTTAGGGACTCCTGGGGCAAGTTCATCATAAAATATTCAGCAACATCTGTGTCATATTATTTACTGACAGAGTAGACCCAGAAAATATGGTGCCTGAATCGCAGGCTGCCCTGCATCACGTGGACCGTTAGGCTGTGGCTGGAAGGCACTAATTTATGGTCCTTGGAGTATTCTCTCTCTCTCTCTCTCTCTCTCTCTCTCTCTCTCCCATCCCGTGTGTGTGTGTGTGTGTGTGTGTGTGTGTGTGTGTGTGTGTGTGTGTGTGCAAACACGGAGGCATAACACTTATTGGGAGGGATGGAGTCTAATTTCAGGGCCACTGTAATGATTCTGTGGCTTGAATCAGATGTAATCAATCCTGAAAACTGAGATTGATGTCTCTGGATTGTTTTGGAATGAAGCCCTTTCCAGATTGATCTATGGAGTGGGAGTACTTTCTTTATGACTGTTAAGCCCAGCTGTTGGTTTATAAGGGACCAATTCATCTCAAGATTAGATTTTGTCACTGTTGGAAGTGAATCTTCCTGCTCCATGTCTATTCTTAACCATGTCTATTCTCTCTCTCTCTGTCCCTCTCCCTCTCTCTTCTGTGTGTGTGTGTATGTGCATGTGTATGTGTGTGTATGTTTGTATGTGTATATGTAAAAACAGAAACATAACATCTAAGCCGATGGGGTGGAGACTAATTTCAAACTATATTTGTTTGTGTGTACGTTGATATGTATATGTAATACACACACACACACACACACACACACACACACACACACATACACACAAAGGTTCTAACTGCTTTGTCCTCAAAACTGACAGAATCTCCTAGAAAGACTTCCAGGCATTCCTTTAGGAAGTACCTAGTCATCACCTTCTGTATCAGGTGCTTGCTGGCCTCTGCCAACATGAGACTAGGTGGCCTCTTGGCAACCAGTAGAGAAATACACTAAATCCCTGACTTACCATTCAATTCTACAGCAGCCTGTCCACGTGACCCTCAGTACACACCCCAGGAGCTGCATGCTTATCCTGAAACAGACCCTCACGGGACGTGGCCTGTTCCCTTTGAGAAGCACCAGCTTAGATGCTTGTTAAACATAGGAGTCTGCATCTGGTTTGCTCAAGACAGTCACAATTTGCACCCAGTGCCCTGACTATTTAATCAGTCCCATCTCCTCTCACTCTTAGAAGTGCCCTAGTGTAGGATGTAGATCACATGATTACCCCATAGACAACCCTTCCCTGTAAAGTCACTGTAACTTCAACACATCCTCACTGAGGATTCAGAGCTTCTAGAATCTTCCTAACAAAAATCTCCCCCACTATTTTGAGATTCCCAGCTGTAATATCAGACAGCATCAGCCAATCTTGTGAGCTGGTCGCCTGCTGATAATAGCACCAATGTCTCTAGTTGGAAGCCGCCTCCATCTCTAAGGGCATGCCCGTGGGTGTTGCACTGAGGCCAGCACACAGTAGCATCCGCACTTCTCTCCGTTCTGCATATAGACGGGAGAATCCACACAGCTCCTTGTGCCTTAGACAGGCTCAGAAGCAAAGCCCAATATTCTAAGAGTTCTTTCTTGCAAAAACTTCTCTTCTCTATCAGTTCTCATCGCCCCTGTCTGGGAGATCAACAACCAGACCCAAGCAGCAGGTATTTCTTAGAGTCACCACGTTACCGGAATATTGTTTTGTTTTTTTAGCATCGATCCAACATCCTGAATTAGATTTCATATCAAATCAATGATGTGCTGAAGAATCATTTGCAAAAGCCAGATGTTAAACTCTTCAAGAATTTTGTGAGTAGATGTTAGATACAGCTATTATTAAAGCTTGAATTGTACAAGTTCTGCTAAACTGCATCTCTTATATGCTTCACATATTTTACATACATAAAATATATGTAAATTCTGTTTTAAAAAAAAAACCACAGAGGCTGTAATTAGATTCCAGTGATGATTGTACAACTAAGTAAATAAAGTGAAAATGTGTGAAGGGCAAAATACAACATATAAATTGCATCTCAATGAAACTTTAAAATTTTTAATGTATTTCTTTTTGCTTTAGTGTTTACTATGAAGTCATTTACTTCTTTTGTGACCTGAGGATGTAAATACTGTCTAGTGCAATGGTTCTCAACCTGTGGCTCTCAACCCCTTTGAGGGTTCACATATCACATATCCTACATGTCAGATATTACATTACAATTCATAGCAGTGGCAAAATTACAGTTATGTAGTAGCAGTGCAATAATTTTATGGTTGGGGGTCACCACAGCATGAGAAATGACTGAAAACGACTGCTCTAGTAGAAGGTTAATGTATTTCTCTGCCCATATAATATCCTAATTGTGAGAATTGGCCAGCACAGAAATAGGTAAACATTACCAAATCAAGGCTTGGGTCACTACTGAGGAAGGGTATTTTGTGTGGTTTTGTTTGGTTTGTGTGTATGTGATTATTTGCCTGCTTATCCGTATGTACAACACTTGCATGCCTGGCACCCACAGAGGCCAGGAAAGGCATCAGATCCCTGAACCTGGAGTCATAGATGGTTGTGAGCCACCATGTGGGTGCTAGGAACTGAACCCATGTCCTATGCAAGAACAGTAAGTGCTCTCACCTGCTGGGCTGTCTCTCCAGCCCCTCATTCACTGAATTTGGTTGTCTAAACTTAAGAAAGCAGTGGGAGAAGTGTTAATAATGCCTACTAAACTTGCAGGTGTTTTGTGCCTCCAGGGCTGAAGAGCTGTTCTCCCAGTATTTGAAAGCTGTTATCCATCTCAGGAGAAGAGAGGCTGCCTGGGTCATTCATAACTGTAGTTACATGAAGCTTGCTTGGTGTTTTCATTCATCAAATTGAAGCCGAACAACAAAGGCTTGTGTTACAGCTACAGCCACAATCAAGCTTTTGTTCCATTAGATTATGTAACCCTATTGTTGGCGACAGAACTATAAAAGCTATGTATATATTTTTAAAAACTATGTGAAAGCTGACAGTGGATCTAAGAATGTTATTTCACACCGAGTATTAGCTATTTTCAAAGTAATTATACCATGCACCCTTTGTATCAGTAAAATGTATACGTTACATATATGGATATACGTGTACACACAAACACTGTTTTTAAACACTTACCAGAGACATCTTTGTCGAAAGTCTTTATTTCCAGGCTTCCTTTTAGGAGAAGTCCAAAAAATATTGCCTTTGTGCTCACCTGGTAGCTCAAGTTGGCTGGAGCTCTAGTATGGTCTTATCTCCCTCTGGAGGGAAGCTGGTCTCCGCCATAGGCCCCCCTGACTTCTGCCATCTCCCAGTGCTCCTCGTGTGCTGAGCTCTCTCTAACGCCTGTGAGTTTCTGAGTTTCAGCACCCCCACGTGTTTGAAGACCCTCTCCACAGGTACAGAAATTCTGACCGGAAGGCTGGAAGCAGCACAGACCTGCTATAGTATGCTGGCTGAATGCCTGGAAAGGTGTTCACGATCCAGCCCCCAGCACCCGTGACTGGATTGTTTGCAGGGGAATCCAGCTGTGCAACTGTGGTCACTGTAAGGATTCTAACCCTGGGGAGTGGAGCATGATGAGTTATCTGCATGAACTTGATGTAATTGAAAGACCCTACCAAAGCCCAGGCACAGTTCCCCCAGAAACCTGAAAGAGCTGAGGGAAGAGATATCTTAAAACTGAGTCAGTTCCCCCTTCCTGGAAAGGGTGAAGTCAGGTGTTTTCAAAAGAACAAAGTCAGGATGTCTGGTGGTGACTGATTAACCATGAGATGCCCCTCTTTAGAGATAAAATGACCAGACCCCAGAGATGGATTGTAAAACTCCTGACAGGGCAAACAGATAAGCTAAAATAAGACTAAGTCCAGGCCTGGAAAAAACTGGACCAATCAAGGATGGACCCATACTAACCCCCTCCCCTCTAAGAAATTTTATGGGTTTTGCCTATAAAAACTAACTTCCCCAAGAAAGAGTAACTCCTCCCTGCCTCACTGCGCTGAGGCCAGTGGGTGCTTGAGATGAGTTCCCTGTCCCGCGACTTGTAACGAAAATAAACCTTGCTTTTGCATTCTGGTATGCTTGTCCTCGGTGGTCTCTCTGGGGGTCACGATCTGGGCACGACAGTAATCACAAGGGAAGTGAGAGAGTCAAAAGAAACAAAGTTAAAACAGAAATGGTGACTGGGGCAGGGGGTGTACTTTAAAGATGAGGGGAGAGGTTGTGAGCCAAAGAATGCCGTCCCCCTCGAGAAGCTAAGAAAGGGAGAAACTCGCTCTGTTCCACAATCTCTGGAAGAACCAAAGGTCTCCTGACACTGAGCTGAGCCCATATGACTCATTTCAGATCTCCAGCCTTGTAAGATAATTGTGATAATAAATTGGTTTGTGCTAAGTCATGGTTCCACTCTTTTGTTACAGAAGCAAAAGGAAGTAATATCCCTATAATATCCTCTGTTGACATTCTTGTCTCCTTTTTTAACCAGCCACATCCCCACCTAAGGTTTGTATCCAAGCTCTTACTGTGTTCTGGCTTAGAACTTTGATGTCAGTTATGTGACGATTAGAAGCCCAAGCAAGAGCATGCAGGGACTCCTTTGGACAACACTCCCACTTTCCAAGTCACTATCATTTGGCACTGTAGCACCTACTTTTTATTCTCACTCGGAAAGAAAGGAGTAGTGGAGTTACCCAAACTTCAGCTTAACCTGTCTACCTCATTTGGATTCTCCATCTCCTTTCCAATTTTCCCAAACCAACCAACTCTCCAATCCAGCCTTTGGCACTGGATCTCCTAGCTTTGTTTCAAAAACTCCACCTAAATGTTCTTTGCAGTGGTAGCTCCATGGAATGGTAACAATGAATCAAAATGACCTTTGGTTCATCCCTGGATTCTCTCCCTGTTTCATGAATACTCCCCTTAATCCATTTCCCTGGTTACCTCTCAGCTCAGCTACAAAAATGCTCACATGCTTTCGAGGCCATGAAAATGAAGTGTTGTTGGAGTACATCTTCTTTGTCAGCAGAAGCATTTAAAAATTAAAATTCCCATCATAGTTTCCTATATCAATAACATTATAAATAACATCCCTACTCAGTCCATTGAATTCATTACTTGGCTATAACCAAGTAGAAAAGTCCCCTGATACTTCAAGATCACAGAGTACTGTAGATTGCTGAGCTCCAGGCAGACATGGGTAGAACTGTGAAGTTAGGTAAATGACATTCATTTCTCCTAGTCCCCCCAACACACCTCACCTGCCCTCATAGTGTAAACTCGGTTCTACCACCCAGACACCAGTAAATTATAGATTGAACTGACTGAACTGTCCAGTGTGGTAGTTACTGAGTGCTTGGAATTTAAAGAGTAAACAAATGGCAGATTGTTTTAAAAATATAAAATAGTTTCACTAATACTTGGTGCATTAAATGGGTGTTTTAATTATATCAATTAAGACTGTTAAGCAAGCATTATTAAATAACCTTACAAAGTTTGTCTTGTTTTGTTTTAACATGGCTGTGTTGCAAAGTAACTCCTTCAGAGAACACGTGCTCTTAAAGCTGGTAGAAAGTCTTTCTTTGTCAGTTCGCAGGATACGTAGAGAACTTGCCCATATAGTGCAGCCACAAGCCTCGCCATTCTTAGCTTCCTATGCATTGATACCATATCCAGATTTACACACTTCAATTAGCACCTATGTATAGATACTGTGTCCAGATTTACACACTTCAATTAGCACCTATGTATAGATATTGTATCCAGATTTACACACTTCAATTAGCAAGAACAGTTAGCAATAAGCAGAGGCACAGAAGCCAAAAGGTAAGATTAAAACATGTAATGACTTTCCTAGAACTATGGACTATGATAGATTAGGTCTTTGTTCTTGTTCTGCAGGTGTTGGGATCTATGTGCTGGGCTCTTAGGTCAGAATGTCTTGGTGCCTCTCAGATGGTGTCAGTGTGCTAAGGTCTGGAGGCATGTTACAGCTGCTAGAAAAAAATGATTAAAATGATGGACAGAGTTGCTTTTGTGGCTCATGTTGTATTTCTATTGAGCACCATTGTACTGGGCCCTGCTATTCAAAGTAATTAGCAACTGGATATCACCTGGAACGATTTGAAAGCAGAATACTGGGATCCAGCCCAGGCCTACTAAATTAGAGTCTGCAGAGCCTGAAAACATCCATAAGTGTCTTCTTTATATACTGAAACTTGAAAAGCACAGTCAAGGAATAAAGACTTTTGACTAGTTGTGACATCACAATACTCTGTGTCATCACGGTAGTATTTGGTACCATCACAAGGCTGCACTGAACTATCACAATGGTGAACTGTAAAATCAAAATCACAATGATCCACTGCAGGTCTCCTTTTCCTCGTGGGTCATTGGCCACCGTCCCATGGGGGCAAAGGGAGCAGAAACGGCAAACAGGGTTGGCAGTGAGTATGATGGAAAGAACTTCCAGAGTCAGCTTCAGTGATACAGCTCAGTTTATTGTTCCAGGGTTAAGGTATATAAGGGTTCTTAGAGTTATAAGCGGGAAGGGCTGAGTGGTCGGCACCTAATTACCATAGGGGCAAGAGGAAAAAGCAGTATTTATGTACTGAGTCATCCAGCATTTACTGGGAGCTCTATGAAGAATCATCCTCCAAATAAAGCTAGGCATCTGAACTTAGAGACAGACATTGTCCAGAAAAGGTTAGGCAGAGAAGGGAGTCCTGCTGAGAAAGGGACTCCATTTTGCATCTAGCCCAGAGAGCTATCTGGACATGGTAGACCATGACCTTAACAGCAAGATTCTCAGCAACCCACAAGCAATCCTAGGTCAGCACTGTGTCACCACAGGGCTCCATTGTGCTATTGCAGTGCTGAACTGTGATGTCACAGTGCTTCACTGCTCTACAACAATGTTCCACTGCCATCACAAATTTGCATTGTGACAACACAACAATCCTCTGTAACAAAATGACCCATTAGGATGCTACTAGGGCCCATTATATCATCATATTGCTACATTATGACATCACAGTGCTCCATTATGATGTTACTATGCCACTTTGTGGCTTTAGAGTACTTCACTGTGCCCTCACAATTGTGAAATGTGGCATCACAATGCTTCCTTGTTCCACGAGACTGCAGATCTGTGACATCACAGTGCTATACTGTTATCACCATGCTTCACTGTGCTATCACAATGATGACTTGTGACATTACCATGCTTCGTGTACTATCCCAATGCCTCGATGAGCTGTGACAATGAACTTTTTGCCATCACGATACTCCACTGTGTCATCACAAGGCTTTTTGAAACATTGCGTTGCTTCATTGAGCCAATACAGTACTACAATGTGCCACCACAATGCTCAAATGTGCCATCATAAGACTTCACTATGCCAGCCAGTTCTAAATTGTGTCATCACAACACTCCACTGAGTCATCAAAATGAAGATTATGATATCGCAGTGATGAATCGTGAGATTACAGGGCTGGAAATATATCATCACAGTGTTGAAATGGGTCAGCACGAGGCTCCACTATACTGTCACAGTGCTCCACTGTACCATCACCCAGCTTCACTGGGCCATTGCAATACTGATTTGTGAAGTCAAAATGCCCTTGTTCCTTAACAGTGCACTGCTAGCTATCACAATGATCCACATTGTGCCATAACAACTGTGCATTGCAACATCACAATGCTCTAGTGCATCAACCCAACACTGCAGTATGTGCCGATGCTGCAATATGGTATCACAATGCTGAACTATGGTATCACCATGTTGGTTTGTGACATCAAAATGCTTCAATGAATCAACACAATTTTTCCATTTTTCCTTGACAATGCTGAATTGTGGCATCACAATTGGGAATTATAAGATCATAATGCTGCATTTTGACAGCATTCTGCTGCATTTTGCCATCACAATGCTGCACTATAACACCACAATGCTGCAGGTGATGTATAAAGCTTCATTTTGCCATTATGATACTGAATTGTGCCATCACAATTCTGGATTGTAACAAGAGAATCCTCCATTGTATAAACACAATGTCATATTGTGACACTATAATACTGATTTGTAATATTACAATGGTTGTTTCTGACATCACAATGATGGTTTCTGACATGGCAGTGATCCACTGTAACATCATAATTTCCCATTGGGATAGCACAAGGGTCTGTTATGTCATCAAATTCCTGCACTGTGACATCACAATGCTCCATTATACCATCACAGTACTCCATTATGATGTCAGTACACTACTTTGTTACATTACAATGCTTCATTATGCCCTCAAATTGTAAATTGTGATGTCACAATGCTCCATTGTTCTTTCAGAATGTAGCATTGTGACATCACAGTTGTATTGTAATAACACTATGCTTCATTGCTCCATCACAACGATTTCCAACGATATTGCAGTGCATTATCACAATGCCTCATTGCTTCAATCAATGCACTTTTTTGCCATAATAATACTCCACTGTTCCTTCACAATTCTCCATTGTATTATCGTAATGCTGAGTTACATCAATGTTCTATTGTTTCATCATAATTTTGCCTTGTGACATCGCATTTACCATTGCACTATCATATAACATGAGACATCTTATGTCACAATGCATTTTTACTTCACTTTACTTCATTATGATATTATGATGGTCCTGTAATACTATTTGGATGATACAATTGATCAATGTGATGTCACAATTTAGTATTTAGACACAAATAATTCAGTATGGTGAAATCACAATGT
This sequence comes from Peromyscus leucopus, assembly GCF_004664715.2. Classification (NCBI taxonomy): domain Eukaryota; kingdom Metazoa; phylum Chordata; class Mammalia; order Rodentia; family Cricetidae; genus Peromyscus; species Peromyscus leucopus. The sequence goes on along the minus strand of NC_051064.1, from coordinate 59,849,102 downwards.
TACATTGTGATATCGCAGTAGAGCATTGTAGTGCCACAATGAAGACTGTTACAGTGTAATAGGGCATTGTAATGGCACATAGTACATTGTCCTGGCACAAGAGGGCATTTTGATGGTATACTGAAACATTGTGATGTCACAATTCAGAATTGTGATGGCACAATGAGGAACTAAGACATTAAAATTAGGCATTGTTGTGCACGAGGGAGCATTCTGATATCACAATGCAACTTTGTAATATCTATGCAGCATTCTGACCTCACAGTGTTGTGCTGCGCCCTCACAATGATGAATTATCGTATCAGAGTGCTTCACTTTGATGTCACAATGCTCCATTTTCCATACAGTGCTACAATATGACATCAAAATGCTTAATTGTGACAGCACAATATTCCATTCTTTCAACACAATGCTGACTTGTGTCATCAAAATGATGAATTACAACATCACATTTCTCATTTGTGCCGTCCCAATGATCCATTGTTCCATAACAAGGTTGCATTGTGACATCATGCTACTCACATTGTGATATCACAATGTCATTTAAGGACTCTGCCATGCTGCACAGGGATAGCACAGTGCTCTACTATGCCATCACCAGTTTCACATTGTGACATACCAATGCTCCATTACGCCATCACAATGCTGAACTGTGGCACACAGATATCATAATATCACAGTGCTGAGTTGTGACATTATCATTGTGTCAAAACAGCACAGCATTGTGACAACACAATAGTGTGTGGGCCCATCAAAATGCTGTATGTCATCACAATTGTTCATTGTGACATCACAGTGCTCCATTTTGCCTTCAAAATTATATACAGAAACATGCCAATGATGCATTTTGCCATTGCAATACTTCATTGTAACACCGCAACGCACCATTGTGATATCATAATGCTACTACATAACATAAAAATGCTTCAATGTCCCATCACAATATTTCAATGTGCCATTAGAGTCGTGAATAGTGGCATTACAATGATGCAACATGTCATAATATTGCCCCATTTCACTATACAAAGTGGTTTTTGCCATCACAATGCTCATTACAACATCACAATATTCCATTATGATATCACTGTGTTGCTGTGTGAACTCACAATGCTGCTTTGTGCCCTCGCAATGTTTATGGCATCACAATGCTACATTCATGTCATCAATAATGACATAATAATGACATAAAAGATGGTTTAGCCAGTAATGGCTCCTGCATCCAAGTTTAACCATCTGAGTTTGATTCCTGGACCCCATGTGATAGAAGAAAGGGAGAAACAGCTCCTGCAAGTTGTCCTCTTATCGTCACATGTGCTACACACAGCAAATAAATAAACAACTTCTTCAACATCATACTGTGTCGATTAAAAACCCTGTTATTATATATCAGTGACCAGGTGTGACCGTCTTCCCTTGGATGTTTATTACAAAAACAGACGGTACCTGAACTAGTGATCTAGTGATTTCTAAATGTCAGCATTTGTTGACAATGCAGAGAGAGCTGGTTACAATGCTGCTTCCTGGGCCAGGCCCACTCTCAGTAGACTTAAGGTAAGCTCTGGCAATTTGCATTGACCAAATTTCAAGGTGATGCCAATGCTGCTGTTGACATGGTGATGACATGTTACATTGAAATTCTTTACAAAGTATATCTGGCTTCTTTTACAAAGATGGATACTGTTGACTCAGAAGACATTGCCCAAGATTTAAGGTCTAAGGAGAATGACTGAGATAAACCTAATGCCTGTGGGTGTCAGTATTGGTCTGGCCCTTAGATAACATAAAAGCCCCTTTGTCTGTTGTAAAACACAAGTGACATCACTCATGAGGATGAATTGTATGGCCTAGAAGCAATGATCAAGATTTAGGGGGAAAGGGTCTAGAAGAAGCATAAACTCTGGGGAAATGGGCAGAGCCTGGCTCAACAGATAGCAAAGGATCACCAGGTTGTAATTTACATCCATTCCCAGCATTCCAGGAGAAGAGCAGGTGAACATCTCCTTCCTTTAAAGGATGCCTGTATATTTAACTTTCCTGGCTTCTCCAGTGCTTATCTATGTGAACAAGGACCCTCTTGCTCAATACAACTTTTGTTATAATATTGAAGAGATGATTTTAAAAGGAAACTTTCAGTGAGATGGCTAATAAGAAGATATCCCCATGTGACCGTGTAAAAGATGAGATGAGAAAAAGTAATAGGCCCTGTTCCTGAAAGAAATATACCCAGATGGTATTTTCCTTTATGAAGAAGCAGTCATCTTGGCGCTCAAATGTACCAGGTTGCTTTCACCAGGTGGTAGATCATCAGTAGCTACCAGGGACGTGTTCTTCCCATTTGCAACAAAGCTGTAGTAAGTAAAAGTCTTCTCACAAAGGAGAACCCAAGAGCAAATGAATTCACTGCTGAATTCTACAGAATCCTAAGGAAGTGCTAACACCAATGCTCTTCAAACTGTTCCACAAATTAAAAAAGAGGAACACTTCCAAACTCTATGAAGCTTGCATTACCCTGATACCAAAACCTGATAAAGACACAACAAAAAAGGAAACATGTGATGGAAATTTTTTTCAATAAAATA